>NC_069503.1:178573029-178873029 GCF_027579735.1 Bombina bombina | reverse complement strand
CTTACCCCCCTGGGGGGACACCTAACAATTTTGGCGTCAGTTTGTGGGATTCGCAGTGAGTAAGTATGAGTGCTTTTACCATGCTTTCCTTCTGTGAATCTGAACCTAAATTTAGTCTGGTAATAGGTGTTGATAATATATGATAAAGGGTTAAAGGGGTTCCTGTGGTTGAAGCACAGGTTTGCGGAGGTTATAGTCCTGCCAGCAGTTGTGATACCCCTCCAGACAGGTGTAGAGTCCTGTGCTGGGATACGACAGGTATTGTGAGTCCTGTCTGTGATAAGCGCGCGAGAAATATATGAATGCCAGTTGACGGAAGGATTTTTTAAGATAAACTCCCCCTGGCAAAGGTGGCAGTGAGTGAGTCTCACGTGTGTTAAAGTTTCCCATATTCATTCCCATAATAGAGTTTTGTTACCCACCTGAGGCTTGTGTTGATATCTGATGCTTGTTTTGTTTGTGTTGCTGCTATATAATTGCTTAGAAAATGTGGCTATGCATGTTATTATTGTGGCTATTATTGTGTTGAGAAATGGGATCTGCTTATAGATAAGAATGCACAGAGAAAATTACATATATAAGGTAAAAGAAAAGAAGAGTTAATAGTTTCTGCAAAAGACAGAAATATTTTTAAAACACTGTCAGTGAGTACTGCTGTTTCGTAAATAGAGAAATCTCTGTGTTAAAAAATGTAGCAGGCAAAGAAGGGGGGCCACCACTGAGCGCGCACATAGATCAGAAGAGAAAAAAAAAGCGAAAGAAACCTGTTACAGCAGCTCCGTTTGTAAGACTTTTTGTTTGCTTGCAGTAATGAAAAGGAAATGTTGTCACGCTCTGAGATGCATAATGTGTGATGGTCTGTAGGTTCTCACTGTGGTATGAGTGTAACAGATTTACTTTGAACCAAAAACAGAATGTATTATTTGAAAATGATTGTCCCAAGCCGTGCAAAAATGGCCATTTTGCGGGGTTTCGGAAAAAAAATACATTTTGGACTTGGTGACAAGGTAATCTAGTGTTTTTTTATATATATATATATATATATGTATGTCGTACGCTATGAAATAGATGCTTTTCTGAGAAAGGAAAAAAGGGAGTGAATCTCTGGTATGCGAGATGCAATGAGCGTGTGTGTTTGTATCGCTGTAAAAAAATTTTCTTTCTGTTTCTCTGCTGGGAAATCAGACGTTTTTAGAAGATATTTTGTAATGTTATTTTATATATCTGTATTTTAAAGTCACCAGTATGTTTTAAGTATGTGGTATTAATAAGCAGTTTTAGTTTTAAGTGATACTTGTTTTTCGGTATGTAAATATATGATATTGTTTTAGCAAGTGAAGTAACGGCTTTGGAAGTGGCTTTGAAAGTGCGATGGTGTGTGATTTTTTGTCACGCTCTGGTAAATATGAAACTGTTTCTGGTATGATTAATGGGTTAACGTATGTTGTATTTGTAAGGTCTGTGCACGGCGTGGGTGCACACAATGAAATATATTTATAGGCTGTAATTGAAAGTTTATTTAAAAGTGCGTCCGTTTTTGTTGCAAGTAAATTAATCTGCAGGTCATGCTACAGTACAGAGGTGAAATTTGTGTGGTAAATCATACAAGCAGCCTAAATTATGGTTGGGATATACATATGAGATTTACGTGATGAATGGTTAGTCCTTAAAGGGACAGTCCACTGTAACAAGGTGTTACTATTAATGTATTGTCCATGACTTGTTATACAAGCTGCATAGTATAACATATAGGAGAAATTGCATTTGCAAGTTTATTTGTATATTTATGAAGTAGCTGGTTTTATGCTTTCAAAACACAATTGATTGCAATGGGTTGAATTTTAGATAATAAGAATATCTCATTATCTTATATTTGTCTGTAAAATCAGAGCTCAGTGCGTAGACGGAGCAATAGAAAATTGTAATTTTCTTATTTAAAGAACCAGTGCAATAACACTGTATTAGTAGTTTGCTAAATATATTTTAAGAGACCTTTCTTTGTATATATTTATTTTAAATCTGCTGTTCAGATAGCAGATATTTCTTTTTGCAGTATAACTTAATTCTCTCTGTAATGCAAACTGAAGTGATAAGTTGTCTACAATTTTAGTGTAGGGATCCGGGAGACTAGCGGACAGAAAAGAAAAAAAAAAACGAGAAAAAAACAGAGGAGTGAAAATATTTAAAGGGATACAGGCAAACTGATATAACATCTGAGAATTTAAGGGAATATTTACATAAAAGACAATGAGGTTTGCTGTAAGCCTAACACTAGTATATTTCACTGTGTTAGCAGTTTCAATTAAAGATTATTTTTTAGTTTGGGTTAAATGTCCCTTTAACTAGCCTGCATCCCACTGTGAGTGCGTTCTTATGCTGCTTATGCTTTCTTTAGGCTAATTAATGAACGTCAGTATGCATTTTTTATTATAAGGATCATTGGGAATAATTTAAAGGGGAAATTGTATTAGTATTCTTTTGTAGAAAGCTTATTTTTTGTGTTATATGCGGTTGTTATATTTGGCTGGAGAGCTGCAGAATGGTGAATATCAAATTATATACAACGTTAAATCCAATCATTTTGTTGTGGTTAAACTAATTAGCATTTATCAAGTTTTAGTGTGAATTTTATATTTTTAAGCAGTAAACAGTGTTTTTCCTTTAAGTAAAAATGAAACTTTGAACTTGCCTCACTATCCTTGAGAAGACTGATAACACTGTGCATGTTTTGGTTTTCTTTAAAAAAAAAAAAAAAAAAAAGTTTCTCTGTTTGGCTTTGTTGCAGAGAGAACGATTTGCACTTAACATTGAAAGCGGCAGTACTGGTGTTCTATGTTACAAAAATGATAACTATAAATTGCTCACTACAAAGAAACAAGTATTTATATTATATTCTGTCACAGAATATAGCTTAAAAATGATAATTTTATTTCTGTGGCTGTCAAACTGTATCTCACAGATATAACTCTTTGTTATTTAAAATAACCCCCACTGTGTTCAATAAATAAATGAGATATTATTTAATGAAGTGATTTCAGGGACACTTTAAAATATATATAGTTATTTGGTTATTAACTAGTCTACCACTATTATTGCAATGACTTTGATTGCTGCTTAACAGCTAAGTCGTGGTCTATAAGGTGTCTACAAATAAACACCCCTAAAACAAATGATGCACATTTTATCTGATTCTACTGCATTTATATAACTTGCTAATTTATCTGATCACAGTTTTAGTTTTATTTATATGGCTATTTTGTCTCTTGGTGTTGCAAAGAGATTTAAATAGCCTGTGATAAGAGGCGGTCTTCAAAGGCTTAAAAATTAGCATATGAGCCTACCTATGTTTGGTTTAATCTAGGGAAGTTGGTTAAAATTAAAAGTCCTATCTGAATAATGAAATTTTCGTTTATACTAGAATGTCCCTTTAACAGTGGATTTGCATGGTGCATGCGGCAGGAGAACTGTGGCTGTACCATGGTTATCTGATTTTAGGTTAATTGTGGTTGTTTGAAATTTGTGTCGGCAGCTAATGTTTTGTTTTGTGAAGGACAAGAACAATTTTTTTTGTTTTTCTCTTTTGTGACTGCGTGTGGAAGCGTGCTGTATGGACAGTATATTGAATAGTGAAGTGTATTTGATTTTGCTTGCTATTATGCATTGTCTCTGCATGAGTGGAGTGCATGATTTGTTGTTTAGTCTCTTGTTATCTTGTGTTTGCGTGTCACATGAGATGTTTCACGCAAACATGGGGGAAGTATTGATGAGTATTGATGAATATCTTTATGTAATGGGGGTGATTGTTTTTAGGAGGTGAACCTAAAACGTTTTGAAACTCCTCGTACAATGTTATTGTCTAACCACCAGCTGTGCCCTAAATTTCCTTGTCTTACCCCTATGCAGGATGCACTACGTCCCTAGGATTGTCTAGAACTTTCCTTCATTGGGAATCTGGCCACGGAAAAGCATCTACCTTGATGGCCACCCCGGTCGTAGCCTGTACACCCACACCCCACTCCTTTTTTTCCCTCCCTGGTGGATTAGATCTTTTTATTGTCTTTCTGTGTTAATTTCAGATGCCTAAAATGTTTTATTTTTCTATTTGGTTCTTAACACTATATTTGTATTTGCAGGATGAGAGTATGCAGCTGTCTTCAGAGATTGAAACACACTAACTGAATTATTTTTGAGTTTCCATATTTAGGTAAAATCTGTACAGGCAAAATTCCATAAGTGCACTCTTCAAAAGATTAAAGATTGAAAGCAAGTAAACCTTTAAAGAAAGAAAAGATGAAGATGAAAGACCTTTTGTCAAGCTTGTTTTAACCACCATACTGCAGTAAAAAAAAAAAGTTGCTGAACTATCTTTGGATCCATTCTTGCTTTGCATGCTGGTACCAGCCCCAGAACTGGACTCTGGGTAATCCATGACTGTTTCCTCTGATGTGTGTCTTCAGGACATAAAGACTATCCTTCTCTGGACTGTGCCTTACCGCTCGATATGGAGGACCTGTTATGCTGTTACAGGGTCAACTAATTAAATTAGGGGAGTATTGTTTTAACTCCATTCCTTATATTGCTTGTTTTGTATTCTCTTGTATTTGTTTTATTTTTATTGATCATATTTGGTATAAGAGATCATATGCTTTACTGGTATTAGTGCACATTGTAGTTTATGTGCTTAACAAAGTAACTCTTTAGATAAAGGTAACTGTGAACTTCGCAGTATTGTACCCTATTGAATGACCCACTGAGTATAAAATATGTTTAAGGAAAATGCTGCAATATATCATAATATTTTAGACCCTTCACCCTCTAGAACATAAGGAGGACACGTCTCAGCTAGAAGTTTATATTAAATATACGGATAAATATTTGTTTAGGGAATAGATAGTCCAGGAAAGCAAATGTATTTTTCCCTTTTATTAATTGGTATGGTATCTGCAAAGTGAATTTGGTCATTCCTGATGTTTATCAAAGAGAGTAATTCTTACCATAAAGATGTTTACCTTTAAAAGAGTTTGTAGTTTTAAATGATGTTCTGTTTGTATGCTTTCCTCATACAGGAGTGTGAGAGAATTTAGGTTGCATAAAATAATTAGTAAACTAGTAGTGTTTATATCAGATGAGATTGTTGAATATTAGGATCATGGTTGGAGAATTATAAACATTATAGATAGCAGCCATCCAGAATAAAGCAACACAAGGTTCTTTTATTTTTAGAAGTTCAAAGTGTCAGTGTAAAGAAATTCATTTATTTTCATTGACTGTTTTCTTTTCTTTCATGTAATTAGCAAGAGTCCATGAGCTAGTGACGTATGGGATATACATTCCTACCAGGAGGGGCAAAGTTTCCCAAACCTCAAAATGCCTATAAATACACCCCTCACCACACCCACAAATCAGTTTTACAAACTTTGCCTCCTATGGAGGTGGTGAAGTAAGTTTGTGCTAGATTCTACGTTGATATGCGCTCCGCAACAGGTTGGAGCCCGGTTTTCCTCTCAGCGTGCAGTGAATGTCAGAGGGATGTGAGGAGAGTATTGCCTATTTGAATGCAATGATCTCCTTCTAAGTGGTCTATTTCATAGGTTCTCTGTTATCGGTCGTAGAGATTCATCTCTTACCTCTCTTTTCAGATCGACGATATACTCTTATATATATACCATTACCTCTGCTGATTTTCGTTTCAGTACTGGTTTGGCTTTCTACAACATGTAGACGAGTGTCCTGGGGTAAGTAAGTCTTATTTTCTGTGACACTCTAAGCTATGGTTGGGCGCTTTTTTTATAAAGTTCTAAATATATGTATTCAAACATTTATTTGCCTTGACTCAGGATGTTCAACATTCCTTATTTTCAGACAGTCAGTTTCATATTTGGGATAATGCATTTGAATCAATCTTTTTTTCTTACCTTAAAAAATTTGACTTTTTCCCTGTGGGCTGTTAGGCTCGCGGGGGCTGAAAATGCTTCATTTTATTGCGTCATTCTTGGCGCAGACTTTTTTGGCGCAAAAAATCTTTTCTGTTTCCGGCGTCATACGTGTCGCCGGAAGTTGCGTCATTTTTTGACGTTCTTTTGCGCCAAAAGTGTCGGCGTTCTGGATGTGGCGTCATTTTTGGCGCCAAAAGCATTTAGGCGCCAAATAATGTGGGCGTCTTATTTGGCGCTAAAAAAAATATGGGCGTCGCTTTTGTCTCCACATTATTTAAGTCTCATTTTTCATTGCTTCTGGTTGCTAGAAGCTTGTTCTTTGGCATTTTTTTCCCATTCCTGAAACTGTCATTTAAGGAATTTGATCAATTTTGCTTTATATGTTGTTTTTTCTCTTACATATTGCAAGATGTCTCATGTTGCATCTGAGTCAGAAGATACTTCAGGAAAATCGCTGCCTGGTGCTGGAACTACCAAAGCTAAGTGTATTTGCTGTAAACCTTTGGTAGCTGTTCCTCCAGCTGTTGTTTGTATTAAATGTCATGACAAACTTGTTAATGCAGAAAATATTTCCTTTAGTAAAAAACCATTACCTGTTGCAGTTCCATCAACATCTAATGTTCAGAGTGTTCCTGATAACATAAGAGATTTTGTTTCTGAATCTATTAAGAAGGCTATGTCTGTTATTCCTCCTTCTAGTAAACATAAAAAGTATTTTAAAACTTCTCTTTATCCAGATGAATTTTTAAATGAACATCATCATTCTGATTCTAATGATTCTTCTGGTTCAGAGGATTCTGTTTCAGAGGTTGATGCTGATAAATCTTCATATTTATTTAAAATGGAATTTATTCGTTCTTTACTTAAAGAAGTCCTAATTGCATTAGAAATTGAGGATTCTGGTCCTCTTGATACTAAATCTAAACGTTTAGACAAGGTCTTTAAATCTCCTGTAGTTATTCCAGAAGTTTTTCCTGTTCCTGGTGCTATTTCTGAAGTAATTTCCAGGGAATGGAATAATTTGGGTAATTCATTTACTCCTTCTAAACGTTTTAAGTAATTATATCCTGTGCCGTCTGACAGATTAGAGTTTTGGGACAAAATCCCTAAAGTTGATGGGGCTATCTCTACCCTTGCTAAACGTACTACTATTCCTACGGCAGATGGTACTTCCTTTAAGGATCCTTTAGATAGGAAAATTGAATCCTTTCTAAGAAAAACAGAATTTATGCTTACCTGATAAATTACTTTCTCCAACGGTGTGTCCGGTCCACAGCGTCATCCTTACTTGTGGGATATTCTCTTCCCCAACAGGAAATGGCAAAGAGTCCCAGCAAAGCTGGTCACATGATCCCTCCTAGGCTCCGCCCACCCCAGTCATTCGACCGACGGACAGGAGGAAATATATATAGGAGAAACCATATGATACCGTGGTGACTGTAGTTAGAGAAAATAATTCATCAGACCTGATTAAAAAACCAGGGCGGGCCGTGGACCGGACACACCGTTGGAGAAAGTAATTTATCAGGTAAGCATAAATTCTGTTTTCTCCAACATTGGTGTGTCCGGTCCACGGCGTCATCTTTACTTGTGGGAACCAATACCAAAGCTTTAGGACACGGATGAAGGGAGGGAGCAAATCAGGTCACCTAAATGGAAGGCACCACGGCTTGCAAAACCTTTCTCCCAAAAATAGCCTCCGAAGAAGCAAAAGTATCAAATTTGTAAAATTTGGCAAAAGTGTGCAGTGAAGACCAAGTCGCTGTCTTACATATCTGGTCAACAGAAGCCTCGTTCTTGAAGGCCCATGTGGAAGCCACAGCCCTAGTGGAGTGAGCTGTGATTCTTTCAGGAGGCTGCCGTCCGGCAGTCTCATAAGCCAATCGGATAATGCTTTTAAGCCAAAAGGAAAGAGAGGTAGAAGTCGCTTTTTGACCTCTCCTTTTACCAGAATAAACAACAAACAAGGAAGATGTTTGTCTGAAATATTTAGTAGCCTCTAAATAGAATTTTAGAGCACGGACTACGTCCAAATTGTGTAACAAACGTTCCTTCTTTGAAACTGGATTCGGACACAAAGAAGGTACAACTATCTCCTGGTTAATATTTTTGTTGGAAACAACTTTCGGAAGAAAACCAGGCTTAGTACGCAAAACCACCTTATCTGCATGGAACACCAGATAGGGCGGAGAACACTGCAGAGCAGATAACTCTGAAACTCTTCTAGCAGAAGAAATTGCAACCAAAAACAAAACTTTCCAAGATAGTAACTTAATATCTACGGAATGTAAGGGTTCAAACGGAACCCCTTGAAGAACTGAAAGAACTAGATTTAGACTCCAGGGAGGAGTCAAAGGTCTGTAAACAGGCTTGATCCTAACCAGAGCCTGAACAAATGCTTGAACATCTGGCACGGCTGCCAGTCTTTTGTGAAGTAAAACAGATAAAGCAGAGATCTGTCCCTTCAGAGAACTTGCAGATAATCCTTTCTCCAAACCTTCTTGTAGAAAGGATAGAATCTTAGGAATTTTTATCTTGTTCCATGGGAATCCTTTAGATTCACACCAACAGATATATTTTTTCCATATTTTATGGTAAATTTTTCTAGTTACAGGCTTTCTAGCCTGAATCAGAGTATCTATTACAGCATCTGAAAACCCACGCTTTGATAAAATCAAGCGTTCAATCTCCAAGCCGTCAGTTGGAGGGAAACCAGATTCAGATGTTCGAATGGACCCTGAACAAGAAGGTCCTGTCTCAAAGGTAGCTTCCATGGTGGAGCCGATGACATATTCACCAGGTCTGCATACCAAGTCCTGCGTGGCCACGCAGGAGCTATCAAGATCACCGAGGCCCTCTCCTGATGGATCCTGGCTACCAGCCTGGGGATGAGAGGAAACGGTGGGAATACATAAGCTAGGTTGAAGGTCCAAGGTGCTACTAGTGCATCTACTAGAGTCGCCTTGGGATCCCTGGATCTGGACCCGTAGCAAGGAACCTTGAAGTTCTGACGAGACGCCATCAGATCCATGTCTGGAATGCCCCATAATTGAGTTATTTGGGCAAAGATTTCCGGATGGAGTTCCCACTCCCCCGGATGGAATGTCTGACGACTCAGAAAATCCGCTTCCCAATTTTCCACTCCTGGGATGTGGATCGCAGACAAGTGGCAGGAGTGATCCTCCGCCCATTGAATTATCTTGGTCACTTCTTTCATCGCCAGGGAACTCCTTGTTCCCCCCTGATGATTGATATATGCAACGGTCGTCATGTTGTCTGACTGAAACCTTATGAATTTGGCCTTTGCTAGTTGAGGCCAAGCTCTGAGAGCATTGAATATATCGCTCTCAGTTCCAGAATGTTTATCGGGAGAAGAGACTCTTCCCGAGACCATAGACCCTGAGCTTTCAGGGATTCCCAGACCGCGCCCCAGCCCACTAGGCTGGCGTCGGTCGTGACAATGACCCACTCTGGTCTGCGGAAGCTCATTCCCTGTGACAGATTCTCCAGGGTCAGCCACCAACGGAGTGAATCTCTGGTCTTTTGATCTACTTGAATCGTCGGAGACAAATCTGTATAATCCCCATTCCACTGTCTGAGCATGCACAGTTGTAATGGTCTTAGATGAATTCGTGCAAAAGGAACTATGTCCATTGTTGCAACCATCAATCCTATTACTTCCATGCACTGCGCTATGGAAGGACGAGGAACAGAATGAAGTACTTGACAAGAGCTTAGAAGTTTTGATTTTCTGACCTCTGTCAGAAAAATCCTCATTTCTAAGGAATCTATTATTGTTCCCAAGAAGGGAACTCTTGTTGTCGGGGACAGAGAACTTTTTTCTTTGTTCACCTTCCATCCGTGAGATCTGAGAAAGGCTAGGACGATGTCCGTATGAGCCTTTGCTTTTGACAGGGACGACGCTTGAATCAGGATGTCGTCCAAGTAAGGTACTACTGCAATGCCCCTTGGTCTTAGAACCACTAGAAGGGACCCTAGTACCTTTGTGAAAATCCTTGGAGCAGTGGCTAATCCGAATGGAAGTGCCACAAACTGGTAATGCTTGTCCAGAAAAGCGAACCTTAGGAACTGATGATGTTCCTTGTGGATAGGAATATGTAGGTACGCATCCTTTAAATCCACGGTAGTCATAAATTGATTTTCCTGGATAGTAGGTAGGATCGTTCGAATAGTTTCCATTTTGAACGATGGTACCCTGAGAAATTTGTTTAGGATCTTTAGATCCAAAATTGGTCTGAATGTTCCCTCTTTTTTGGGAACTATGAACAGATTGGAATAAAATCCCATTCCTTGTTCTCTTATTGGAACTGGATGTATCACTCCCATCTTTAACAGGTCTTCTACACAATGTAAGAATGCCTGTCTCTTTATTTGGTTTGAAGATAATTGAGACCTGTGGAACCTTCCCCTTGGGGTAGTTCCTTGAATTCCAGGAGATAACCTTGAGAAACTATTTCTAGCGCCCAAGGATCCTGAACATCTCTTGCCCAAGCCTGAACAAAGAGAGAAAGTCTGCCCCCCACTAGATCCGGTCCCGGATCGGGGGCTATCCCTTCATGCTGTTTTGGTAGCAGTGGTAGGCTTCTTGGCCTGCTTACCCTTGTTCCAGCCTTGCATTGGTTTCCAGGCTGGTTTGGGTTGTGAAGTATTACCCTCTTGCTTAGAGGATACAGAATTAGAGGCTGGTCCGTTTCTGCGAAAGGGACGAAAATTAGGCTTATTTTTAGCCTTAAAAGACCTATCCTGTGGGAGGGCGTGGCCCTTTCCCCCAGTGATGTCTGAAATAATCTCTTTCAAATCAGGTCCAAATAATGTTTTACCTTTGAAAGGAATGTTAAGCAATTTTGTCTTGGAAGACACATCCGCTGACCAAGACTTTAGCCAAAGCGCTCTGCGCGCCACGATAGCAAACCCTGAATTTTTCGCCGCTAATCTAGCTAATTGCAAAGCGGCATCTAAAACAAAAGAGTTAGCCAATTTAAGTGCTTGAACTCTGTCCATAACCTCCTCATACGAAGATTCTTTACTGAGCGACTTTTCTAGTTCTTCGAACCAGAAACACGCTGCCGTAGTGACAGGAACAATGCATGAAATTGGTTGTAGAAGGTAACCTTGCTGTACAAAAATCTTTTTAAGCAAACCCTCTAATTTCTTATCCATAGGATCTTTGAAAGCACAACTATCTTCGATAGGAATAGTAGTGCGTTTGTTTAGAGTAGAAACCGCCCCCTCGACCTTGGGGACTGTCTGCCATAAGTCCTTTCTGGGGTCGACTATAGGAAATAATTTCTTAAATATAGGGGGGGGGAACAAAAGGTATGCCGGGCCTTTCCCACTCTTTATTTACTATGTCCGCCACCCGCTTGGGTATAGGAAAAGCGTCGGGGGGCACCGGAACCTCTAGGAACTTGTCCATCTTACATAATTTCTCTGGAATGACCAAATTGTCACAATCATCCAGAGTAGATAACACCTCCTTAAGCAGTGCGCGGAGATGTTCTAATTTAAATTTAAATGTCACAACATCAGGTTCAGCTTGATGAGAAATTTTTCCTGAATCTGAGATTTCTCCATCAGACAAAACCTCCCTCATGGCCCCTTGAGATTGGTGTGAGGGTATGTCAGAACAGTTATCATCAGCGTCCTCTTGCTCTTCAGTGTTTAAAACAGAGCAATCGCGCTTTCTCTGATAAGTAGGCATTTTGGATAAAAGATTTGCTATGGAGTTATCCATTACAGCCGTTAATTGTTGCATGGTAATAAGTATTGGCGCACTAGATGTACTAGGGGCCTCCTGTGTGGGCATAACTGGTGTAGACACAGTAGGGGATGATGTAGTATCATGTTTACTCCCCTCATTTGAGGAATCATCTTGGGCAATATCATTATCTGTGGCATTACTGTCCTTACTTTGTTTGGACACTATGGCACAATTATCACATAAATTTAAATGGGGAGACACATTGGCTTTCATACATATAGAACATAGCTTATCTGATGGTACAGACATGTTAAACAGGCTTAAACTTGTCAACAAAGCACAAAAAACGTTTAAAATAAAACCGTTACTGTCACTTTAAATTTCAAACTGAAAACACTTTATTACTGAATATGTGAAAAAGTATGAAGGAATTGTTCAAAATTCACCAAAATTTCACCACAGTGTCTTAAAGCATTAAAAGTATTGCACACCAAATTTCAGAGCTTTAACCCTTAAATTAACGGAACCGGAGCCGTTTTTAAATTTAACCCCTATACAGTCCCAGCTATATGCTTTGCTGAGACCCAACCAAGCCCAGAGGGGAATACGATACCAAATGACGCCTTCTAGAAGCTTTTTTAGTGATTCTTAGATCCTCACACATGCATCTGCATGCCTTGCTCTCCAAAAACAACTGCGCAGTAATGTTGCGAAAATGAGGCTGAGTCTATAACTAGAAAGGCCCCCAGACTAAAAAAGGTGTCCAACACAGTGCCTGCCGTTTTTTAAACGTTCCCCAAGATTATAATGCCAATTATAAGCTACAATCTGCATAATATGCCCCAATAAAGCAATCGTTTTAGCCCATAAAAATGTCTACCAGTTTTTAAGCCCTTTTTTAAGCCCTTTATTCTTTTATATTTGACTAAGAAAATGGCTTACCGGTCCCCATGAGGGGAAATGACAGCCTTCCAGCATTACATGGTCTTGTTAGAAATATGGCTAGTCATACCTTAAGCAGAAAGGTCTGCTAACTGTTTCCCCCAACTGAAGTTACTTCATCTCAACAGTCCTGTGTAGAAACAGCAATCGATTTTAGTTACTGTCTGCTAAAATCATCTTCCTCTTACAAACAGAAATCTTCATCCTTTTCTGTTTCAGAGTAAATAGTACATACCAGCACTATTTTAAAATAACAAACACTTGATAGAAGAATAAAAACTACATTTAAACACCAAAAAACTCTTAACCATCTCCGTGGAGATGTTGCCTGTGCAACGGCAAAGAGAATGACTGGGGTGGGCGGAGCCTAGGAGGGATCATGTGACCAGCTTTGCTGGGACTTTTTGCCATTTCCTGTTGGGGAAGAGAATATCCCACAAGTAAGGATGACGCCGTGGACCGGACACACCAATGTTGGAGAAAGCTTATTTGTGTTCAGGTAATCTCTTAGACCTGCTATATCTTTGGCGGATGTTGCTGCAGCTTCAACTTTTTGGTTGGAAACTTTAGCGCAACAAGTAACAGATCATGATTCTCATAACATTATTATTCTTCTTCAGCATGCTAATAATTTTATCTGTGATGCCATTTTTGATATTATCAGAGTTGATGTCAGGTTTATGTCTCTAGCTATTTTAGCTAGAAGAGCTTTATGGCTTAAAACTTGGAATGCTGATATGTCTTCTAAATCGACTCTACTTTCCCTTTCTTTCCAGGGTAATAAATTATTTGGTTCTCAGTTGGATTCAATTATCTCAACTGTTACTGGTGGGAAAGGAACTTTTTTACCACAGGATAAAAAATCTAAGGGTAAAAACAGGGCTAATAATCGTTTTCGTTCCTTTCGTTTCAACAAAGAACAAAAGCCTGATCCTTCATCCTCAGGAGCAGTTTCAGTTTGGAAACCATCTCCAGTCTGGAATAAATCCAATAATACTAGGGTAATAAAACCCAATAGGGGGCGCTGTAGTGTGTGATATGTAATTAACAGCTGTACTTCAATAAACAATTACAATCCAATTACTAGGTACATATACATAGAAATATATATACACACACACCTATATATATATTATTGCAATTGCCTATAATAATCAGCAATTGATGTATTAAACCATTAATAAGGCACATATATCAAAGTCCCAAACCGTGGATGAGTCACACCCAGATGGATAACAGTCCAATATAATCCTGTTGTATGTGTTCTACAAAGCTTGAGGCCGCACTCTATCTTCACCCTCCACAGGTCAGCAAAACTAGGATAAAAAACAAGGAAAGAGGCGCCGAATGTGTGAATCCATAACCACAAGCATCAAAGAAAGGACAAGTACAGGGTACTCACAATATAGGAAGGCACTCAGATGTGCCTGTAGAGGCAGGCTGGTATTCACAGCACACCAGCTGGCTGTATAAGGCACTCCAGGGGATCGTGTGGTGGAAATCAGATGGTCAGTCCAGCAATATAAGGCTCAGGAGCTAAGTGCAGAGAAAACACAAAAGGGCGCACAAACTGTGTGAATCTGTAAGGACCCAATAGTCAGTTAACAACCAGTGCAGGGTACTCACATTCTGTAGAGACACTCAAGTGTGCCAATAGGGGCAGGCTGGCTTTCACAGCAAACCAGCTGGCTGTGTCAGATATGCAGCAGGATAAACTCCAGCAGACAGGATACAGGATCAACAGGTAGCTCAGATAATGTAATAATCAAATGGAGATGAGGATATATGATAAAAGTAGGTTTAATAATAATAAAAACAGTTTTAAAATAACATATATCACTCATCTATTATGAGTAACAGCATGCAACGCGTTTCTCGGTATACACCGTTTCATCAGGCATGTATTCTGTTCTAAACACACATCTTAAATAGACCTGAGCTACCTGTACCTCCCCCCCCCCCACAAAACCAAACGGGCCAATCGCATAAGCCCTTTGTTTAATTGCTCAGAAGTTGTAGCACCTGGACACTTCTCATGGCACTCCCCAATGTGTGGGATTCGTTATAAAAAAGACATATGGTTGTTGCTAATAAATGTTATACTATACCTCAATGGGTAAAAGACCAAAGCGATGGATACATTAATAGTATAACACATAGGGATAGGCTGGAATAATAGATAGATTATTGTTATTATTATATTATTATAAATACACACTAGATCAACTGTGCAAATCTGCCTATATATGACCACACTTCGTCTGGCGTTCGCCACCAAAACCCACAAGCCATTCATATCTATCTTTCTGCTATGTTTGTTATATAGCTCAGATAACGTAAATGATGTATTCATATACTCGTAGCTAAGTCTCTCTACTTAATGTCGAGTGTTTAAATATGGATCCTTACACATTATCCCAATGGTCTTAATCAAATCTTGTGCCTATACTATTAGTAATCCCCAGACTGATCGTGCAAAAACGGCAGATACCCTAATTGTATGGCGTCTGACGTGGGAGCAAGCGATAGGCTGGTTGGCCCCCACCTACCGGCCAATCAAATAACGACAACAGCTACACACCTGTCTATGCATATGCCCTTGTCTCAATCGGCTTACGGCAATAACATAGAAAATTAATGTCTCCCCAGAACTCACCATTGTGGAACAACTCCCGCCTAGAGTCCTAACGCATCAGTGCCATCAGGGACCCAAATCAACCAAAACCCGGAGCTCGACCATCCCGACAACACCGAAGGGATGCCACTCCCATGACCAATACGTCACCTGCAGCACACACCTCTTCTCTACACTACTATGCTGTCGGGCCGAGCCACAGTAGTAAAAAACGTATATGTTTTAGTCCGATCGTGGGACGCTGATCCCTCAAACAGGGATCCCTAACAGTAGTTTTTATCCATATTGATATTATTATATTGAGGATAATAGGCGTCTCACAGATGACAATTGTTATATCTTAGCAAGCTCCCTCAGAGGGGAGCTTTAGTAGCACTGTACTTTGTCTATTTATTTAAACCATTTCCATTCTGCATAGTTCTCCTTATCCGGAGCAGTACCATTAAAAAGAATTTTCACACTCATTAACAACATGGGTAATTTTTTACTACCACAGGTCCACTTTCTATGTGTCTATATCCATTGTATTAAATGTTGTGAGTTACAACTCTGTGATTTCCCTCCCAAAATAATATTACTATAATTAACAGCCAAAGTCTATGGACAACCTATAAAACACATTATGTTAATATTATGCTCAAAATATATATATATGTGTGCTCAACGTGATTTAACCACCCTAGTGGGATTCTACCTACTGACAAATTCGTGAGTTAATCTGGGGAATAATTTAACTCCTCTTTATACCAGACAACTTATTACCCCACAAACCATAATGGTACTACTCTAAATAATATGATTCCACTAATACTCCATAAGTGGTCCAAAATAATATTGTCAAAACAACACTAAAATATTGGTATATCCCTATACGTGTAGATATAAATAACATTCATAATATTAATAAACAAGGTAGTCGTGGGTATACAAAATATAATTCATATATAGCCATATTCTCACTAACTCACTAAACTGTGAAACTGTTATGACCATATACTTACTAACTCGTGAGATCTGTATCATAGTGATATTAGAATATAGTGCTATGTGGGATTCGAAAATGCTAATGAAGATGTAGCCATAATTGTAGTACCTTCACCCATGTAATTATTAACAGTGAGGGTGATGTAATCTATACTCTAAATGTATTATGGCCATAATACTTACTAACTGGTGAATCTATATAAAAAAATGATGCTATACTAAGTGCTAAGTTAAATACCTAAGGTATAGTTAAATACTCTCCTCATAAAAGTGAGCAACCAATAAATAATGACCATGTGTGTATCCATAATAATATATAAAAAAATCCAAAATATATATATATATGTAAAATAAAATATGATGATATAGCTAATTACACTAACCATTACTAAAAAAAAATAAATGTATTTGTTAGGAGAAGTGGACCAGTGGCAACTACCAATTAAACTCCAGTTCACAATAATGTGTATGTGATCATACATATCCTCCCTGGAACCACTCGCAATAAGCAGGTTGGTAATGATGAAAAGATGATCGTTCACATCCGAACTTAGTAGGAGCCTAGATGTCCCCACATACCCAGGTCCCTACACATCATTATACTAAAAGACTCGAACCAAAACTGGAAATGTGATCCTCACACAAAGCTAGCAGTATCTATCACTTCATTTAGACCTAATGGAAACAAAGTTTTAAATTTGTAAATCCAATAGGTCTCTCTTTGTCTGAGTCGTGAGAACCTATTGAATGAGCGGCTAGAGGGAATACTTTCTATTGGGGTGATCTTAAAATTACATCTCCCTGCAATATGTTCCTGGCAAACATGCCTTGGTACACTATGTTTCAAAGATTTGTTTTTAATGTTTCTAAGATGTTCGCTCCACCTGGTCCTTATTTTTCTGCAGGTCCTCCCAATATATTGGAGCCCACACTCACAGGTAAGTACATATATCACATATGAAGAATCACAAGAAATTCTGGAGATTATCTGATATTGTTCTCCTGTGGTGTTTGATTTGACACTAGTAGCTCTATGAGTGATATAATCACACATAGAACAACGGGTCTTTCCACACCTAAAACTGCCTTTCAATAGGTGTCTGGCAGCTGCAGGATCAGATTTCTTATCAGCGTTCTTGTGTCTTACACCTTTAGAAAGCATTACCACTTTACTCGGAGCTAATCTTTGTTTTAAGGTTGATGCCCTTCGATATACAATTCTAGGTCGCCCAGGTAGTGTTTTTTTCAGGATAGGGTCTCTCATAAGGAGAGGCCAATGTTTTTCTAATGTTTTTCCTATAGCTTTGTAGTTGGAATTATATTGTGTCACAAAAAGAGGAATCTCTTTATATGAATCCAAATTATTTTTCTCCTTATCCTTTGTTGGCATAAGAAGTTTAGTGCGATCAAGCCTCCTAGCCCTGTTGTAACTGTTGGTCACTAGCTGTGATGGATAGCCTTTCTCTAGAAATCTTGACTTTAATGTCTCAGATTGTTCATCGTACTTATCTATAGAGGAGCAATTGCGTCTTATTCTACAGAACTGGCTAAAAGGTATGTTTTTCTTCCAGTTCAATAAATGGTTACTGCCAAAATGTAAAAAATTGTTGCAGTCCACCTGTTTAAAATAAGTAGCAGTACAGACATTGCCCTCAGTATCCCATGCTAGATTTAAATCCAGAAACTCTATTGTCGATTGTTGAATATTGGAAGTAAAACTAATGCCCATACTGTTCTTATTAAGGTGTGATACAAATTTTTTAGCCTCAGCTAGAGAGCCATCAAAAATAAACAGAAGATCATCTATGTACCGGCCATAGAACACCAGATTGCCCCACCACTGGGAGTCATAGATGTATGACTTTTCGAAGTAATTGCAGTATTTGCAGATCAAGGGTACGGCCATGGGCACCAGATTTGCCCCCAGCTTTGCTAATCTTTTTATGGGTCACTTCGAAAAGTCATACATCTATGACTCCCAGTGGTGGGGCAATCTGGTGTTCTATGGCCGGTACATAGATGATCTTCTGTTTATTTTTGATGGCTCTCTAGCTGAGGCTATAAAATTCGTATCACACCTTAATAAGAACAGTATGGGCATTAGTTTTACTTCCAATATTCAACAATCGACAATAGAGTTTCTGGATTTAAATCTAGCATGGGATACTGAGGGCAATGTCTGTACTGCTACTTATTTTAAACAGGTGGACTGCAACAATTTTTTACATTTTGGCAGTAACCATTTATTGAACTGGAAGAAAAACATACCTTTTAGCCAGTTCTGTAGAATAAGACGCAATTGCTCCTCTATAGATAAGTACGATGAACAATCTGAGACATTAAAGTCAAGATTTCTAGAGAAAGGCTATCCATCACAGCTAGTGACCAACAGTTACAACAGGGCTAGGAGGCTTGATCGCACTAAACTTCTTATGCCAACAAAGGATAATAAGGAGAAAAATAATTTGGATTCATATAAAGAGATTCCTCTTTTTGTGACACAATATAATTCCAACTACAAAGCTATAGGAAAAACATTAGAAAAACATTGGCCTCTCCTTATGAGAGACCCTATCCTGAAAAAAACACTACCTGGGCGACCTAGAATTGTATATCGAAGGGCATCAACCTTAAAACAAAGACTAGCTCCGAGTAAAGTGGTAATGCTTTCTAAAGGTGTAAGACACAAGAACGCTGATAAGAAATCTGATCCTGCAGTTGCCAGACACCTATTGAAAGGCAGTTTTAGGTGTGGAAAGACCCGTTGTTCTATGTGTGATTATATCACTCATAGAGCTACTAGTGTCAAATCAAACACCACAGGAGAACAATATCAGATAATCTCCAGAATTTCTTGTGATTCTTCATATGTGATATATGTACTTACCTGTGAGTGTGGGCTCCAATATATTGGGAGGACCTGCAGAAAAATAAGGACCAGGTGGAGCGAACATCTTAGAAACATTAAAAACAAATCTTTGAAACATAGTGTACCAAGGCATGTTTGCCAGGAACATATTGCAGGGAGATGTAATTTTAAGATCACCCCAATAGAAAGTATTCCCTCTAGCCGCTCATTCAATAGGTTCTCACGACTCAGACAAAGAGAGACCTATTGGATTTACAAATTTAAAACTTTGTTTCCATTAGGTCTAAATGAAGTGATAGATACTGCTAGCTTTGTGTGAGGATCACATTTCCAGTTTTGGTTCGAGTCTTTTAGTATAATGATGTGTAGGGACCTGGGTATGTGGGGACATCTAGGCTCCTACTAAGTTCGGATGTGAACGATCATCTTTTTATCATTACCAACCTGCTTATTGCGAGTGGTTCCAGGGAGGATATGTATGATCACATACACATTATTGTGAACTGGAGTTTAATTGGTAGTTGCCACTGGTCCACTTCTCCTAACAAATACATTTATTTTTTTTAGTAATGGTTAGTGTAATTAGCTATATCATCATATTTTATTTTACATATATATATATATTTTGGATTTTTTTATATATTATTATGGATACACACATGGTCATTATTTATTGTTTGCTCACTTTTATGAGGAGAGTATTTAACTATACCTTAGGTATTTAACTTAGCACTTAGTATAGCATCATTTTTTTATATAGATTCACCAGTTAGTAAGTATTATGGCCATAATACATTTAGAGTATAGATTACATCACCCTCACTGTTAATAATTACATGGGTGAAGGTACTACAATTATGGCTACATCTTCATTAGCATTTTCGAATCCCACATAGCACTATATTCTAATATCACTATGATACAGATCTCATGAGTTAGTAAGTATATGGTCATAACAGTTTCACAGTTTAGTGAGTTAGTGAGAATATGGCTATATCTGAATTATATTTTGTATACCCACGACTACCTTGTTTATTAATATTATGAATGTTATTTATATCTACACGTATAGGGATATACCAATATTTTAGTGTTGTTTTGACAATATTATTTTGGACCACTTATGGAGTATTAGTGGAATCATATTATTTAGAGTAGTACCATTATGGTTTGTGGGGTAATAAGTTGTCTGGTATAAAGAGGAGTTAAATTATTCCCCAGATTAACTCACAAATTTGTCAGTAGGTAGAATCCCACTAGGGTGGTTAAATCACGTTGAGCACACATATATATATATATTTTGAGCATAATATTAACATAATGTGTTTTATAGGTTGTCCATAGACTTTGGCTGTTAATTATAGTAATATTATTTTGGGAGGGAAATCACAGAGTTGTAACTCACAACATTTAATACAATGGATATAGACACATAGAAAGTGGACCTGTGGTAGTAAAAAATTACCCATGTTGTTAATGAGTGTGAAAATTCTTTTTAATGGTACTGCTCCGGATAAGGAGAACTATGCAGAATGGAAATGGTTTAAATAAATAGACAAAGTACAGTGCTACTAAAGCTCCCCTCTGAGGGAGCTTGCTAAGATATAACAATTGTCATCTGTGAGACGCCTATTATCCTCAATATAATAATATCAATATGGATAAAAACTACTGTTAGGGATCCCTGTTTGAGGGATCAGCGTCCCACGATCGGACTAAAACATATACGTTTTTTACTACTGTGGCTCGGCCCGACAGCATAGTAGTGTAGAGAAGAGGTGTGTGCTGCAGGTGACGTATTGGTCATGGGAGTGGCATCCCTTCGGTGTTGTCGGGATGGTCGAGCTCCGGGTTTTGGTTGATTTGGGTCCCTGATGGCACTGATGCGTTAGGACTCTAGGCGGGAGTTGTTCCACAATGGTGAGTTCTGGGGAGACATTAATTTTCTATGTTATTGCCGTAAGCCGATTGAGACAAGGGCATATGCATAGACAGAGGTGTGTAGCTGTTGTCGTTATTTGATTGGCCGGTAGGTGGGGGCCAACCAGCCTATCGCTTGCTCCCACGTCAGACGCCATACAATTAGGGTATCTGCCGTTTTTGCACGATCAGTCTGGGGATTACTAATAGTATAGGCACAAGATTTGATTAAGACCATTGGGATAATGTGTAAGGATCCATATTTAAACACTCGACATTAAGTAGAGAGACTTAGCTACGAGTATATGAATACATCATTTACGTTATCTGAGCTATATAACAAACATAGCAGAAAGATAGATATGAATGGCTTGTGGGTTTTGGTGGCGAACGCCAGACGAAGTGTGGTCATATATAGGCAGATTTGCACAGTTGATCTAGTGTGTATTTATAATAATATAATAATAACAATAATCTATCTATTATTCCAGCCTATCCCTATGTGTTATACTATTAATGTATCCATCGCTTTGGTCTTTTACCCATTGAGGTATAGTATAACATTTTATTAGCAACAACCATATGTCTTTTTTATAACGAATCCCACACATTGGGGAGTGCCATGAGAAGTGTCCAGGTGCTACAACTTATGAGCAATTAAACAAAGGGCTTATGCGATTGGCCCGTTTGGTTTTGTGGGGGGGGGGGAGGTACAGGTAGCTCAGGTCTATTTAAGATGTGTGTTTAGAACAGAATACATGCCTGATGAAACGGTGTATACCGAGAAACGCGTTGCATGCTGTTACTCATAATAGATGAGTGATATATGTTATTTTAAAACTGTTTTTATTATTATTAAACCTACTTTTATCATATATCCTCATCTCCATTTGATTATTACATTATCTGAGCTACCTGTTGATCCTGTATCCTGTCTGCTGGAGTTTATCCTGCTGCATATCTGACACAGCCAGCTGGTTTGCTGTGAAAGCCAGCCTGCCCCTATTGGCACACTTGAGTGTCTCTACAGAATGTGAGTACCCTGCACTGGTTGTTAACTGACTATTGGGTCCTTACAGATTCACACAGTTTGTGCGCCCTTTTGTGTTTTCTCTGCACTTAGCTCCTGAGCCTTATATTGCTGGAGTGACCATCTGATTTCCACCACACGATCCCCTGGAGTGCCTTATACAGCCAGCTGGTGTGCTGTGAATACCAGCCTGCCTCTACAGGCACATCTGAGTGCCTTCCTATATTGTGAGTACCCTGTACTTGTCCTTTCTTTGATGCTTGTGGTTATGGATTCACACATTCGGCGCCTCTTTCCTTGTTTTTTATCCTGGAATAAATCCAAGCCTTCTAGAAAAGCAAAGCCAGCTTCTAAGTCCACATGAAGGTGCGGCCCTCATTCCAGCTCAGCTGGTAGGGGGCAGATTACGTTTTTTCAAAGAAATTTGGATCAATTCTGTTCACAATCTTTGGATTCAGAACATTATTTCAGAAGGGTACAGAATTGGTTTCAAGATAAGACCTCCTGCAAAGAGATTTTTTCTTTCCCGTGTCCCAGTAAACCCAGCGAAAGCTCAAGCATTTCTGAAATGTGTTTCAGATCTAGAGTTGGCTGGAGTAATTATGCCAGTTCCAGTTCTGGAACAGGGGCTGGGGTTTTATTCGAATCTCTTCATTGTACCAAAGAAGGAGAATTCCTTCAGACCAGTTCTGGATCTAAAAATATTGAATCGTTATGTAAGGATACCAACTTTCAAAATGGTAACTGTAAGGACTATCCTGCCTTTTGTTCAGCAAGGGCATTATATGTCTACAATAGATTTACAGGATGCATATCTGCATATTCCGATTCATCCAGCTCACTATCAGTTTCTGAGATTCTCTTTCCTAGACAAGCATTACCAGTTTGTGGCTCTGCCGTTTGGCCTAGCAACAGCTCCAAGAATTTTTACAAAGGTTCTCGGTGCCCTTCTATCTGTAATCAGAGAATAGGGTATTGTGGTATTTCCTTATTTGGACGATATCTTGGTACTTGCTCAGTCTTTACATTTAGCAGAATTTCATACGAATCGACTTTTGTTGTTTCTTCAAAATCATGGTTGGAGGATCAATTCACTAAAAAGTTCATTGATTCCTCAGACAAGGGTAACCTTTTTGGGTTTCCAGATAGATTCAGTGTCCATGACTCTGTCTTTGACAGACAAGAGACGTCTAAAATTGATTTCAGCTTGTCGAAACCTTCAGTCACAATCATTCCCTTCGGTAGCCTTATGCATGGAAATTCTAGGTCTTATGACTGCTGCATCGGACGCGATCCCCTTTGCTCGTTTTCACATGCGACCTCTTCAGCTCTGTATGCTGAACCAATGGTGCAGGGATTACACAAAGATATCTCAATTAATATCTTTAAAACCGATTGTACGACACTCTCTGACGTGGTGGACAGATCACCATCGTTTAATTCAGGGGGCTTCTTTTGTTCTTCCGACCTGGACTGTAATTTCAACAGATGCAAGTCTTACAGGTTGGGGAGCTGTGTGTTGGTCTCTGACAGCACAAGGGGTTTGGGAATCTCAGGAGGTGAGATTACCGATCAATATTTTGGAACTCCGTGCAATTTTCAGAGCTCTTCAGTCTTGGCCTCTTCTGAAGAGAGAATCCTTCATTTGTTTTCAGACAGACAATGTCACAACTGTGGCATACATCAATCATCAAGGAGGGACTCACAGTCCTCTGGCTATGAAAGAAGTATCTCGAATTCTGGTTTGGGCGGAATCCAGCTCCTGTCTAATCTCTGCGGTTCATATTCCAGGAATAGACAATTGGGAAGCAGATTATCTCAGTCGCGAAACGTTGCATCCGGGCAAATGGTCTCTTCACCCAGAGGTATTTCTTCAGATTGTTCAAATGTGGGAACTTCCAGAAATAGATCTGATGGCTTCTCATCTAAACAAGAAACTTCCCAGGTATCTGTCCAGATCCCGGGATCCTCAGGCGGAGGCAGTGGATGCATTATCACTTCCTTGGAAGTATCATCCTGCCTATATCTTTCCGCCTCTAGTTCTTCTTCCAAGAGTAATCTCCAAGATTCTGAAGGAATGCTCGTTTGTTCTGCTGGTAGCTCCAGCATGGCCTCACAGGTTTTGGTATGCGGATCTTGTCCGGATGGCCTCTTGCCAACCGTGGACTCTTCCGTTAAGACCAGACCTTCTGTCGCAAGGTCCTTTTTTCCATCAGGATCTCAAATCCTTAAATTTAAAGGTATGGAGATTGAACGCTTGATTCTTGGTCAAAGAGGTTTCTCTGACTCTGTGATTAATACTATGTTACAGGCTCGTAAATCTGTATCTAGAGAGATATATTATAGAGTCTGGAAGACTTATATTTCTTGGTGTCTTTCTCATCATTTTTCCTGGCATTCTTTTAGAATTCCGAGAATTTTACAGTTTCTTCAGGATGGTTTAGATAAAGGTTTGTCCGCAAGTTCCTTGAAAGGTCAAATCTCTGCTCTTTCTGTTCTTTTTCACAGAAAGATTGCTAATCTTCCTGATATTCATTGTTTTGTACAAGCCTTGGTTCGTATAAAAGCTGTCATTAAGTCAATTTCTCCTCCTTGGAGTTTGAATTTGGTTCTGGGGGTTCTTCAAGCTCCTCCGTTTGAACCTATGCATTCATTGGACATTAAATTACTTTCTTGGAAAGTTTTGTTCCTTTTGGCCATCTCTTCTGCCAGAAGAGTCTCTGAATTGTCTGCTCTTTCTTGTGAGTCTCCTTTTCTGATTTTTCATCAGGATAAGGCGGTGTTGCAAACTTCTTTTGAATTTTTACCTAAGGTTGTGAATTCCAACAACATTAGTAGAGAAATTGTAGTTCCTTCATTATGCCCTAATCCTAAGAATTCTAAGGAGAAATCATTGCATTCTTTGGATGTTGTTAGAGCTTTGAAATATTATGTTGAAGCTACTAAGACTTTCCGAAAGACTTCTAGTCTATTTGTCATCTTTTCCGGTTCTAGAAAAGGCCAGAAAGCTTCTGCCATTTCTTTGGCATCTTGGTTGAAATCTTTAATTCATCATGTCTATGTTGAGTCGGGTAAAACTTTGCCTCAGAGGATTACAGCTCATTCTACTAGGTCAGTTTCTACTTCCTGGGCGTTTAGGAATGAAGCTTCGGTTGATCAGATTTGCAAAGCAGCAACTTGGTCTTCTTTGCATACTTTTACTAAATGTTTTAAATGTTTTCATTTAAACTTTATTTTGGGTGTGGATTATTTTCAGCAGGAATTGGCTGTCTTTATTTTATCCCTCCCTCTCTAGTGACTCTTGCGTGGAAAGATCCACATCTTGGGTAGTCATTATCCCATACGTCACTAGCTCATGGACTCTTGCTAATTACATGAAAGAAAACATAATTTATGTAAGAACTTACCTGATAAATTCATTTCTTTCATATTAGCAAGAGTCCATGAGGCCCACCCTTTTTTGTGGTGGTTATGATTTTTTTGTATAAAGCACAATTATTCCAATTCCTTATTTTGTATGCTTTCGCACTTTTTTCTTATCACCCCACTTCTTGGCTATTCGTTAAACTGATTTGTGGGTGTGGTGAGGGGTGTATTTATAGGCATTTTGAGGTTTGGGAAACTTTGCCCCTCCTGGTAGGAATGTATATCCCATACGTCACTAGCTCATGGACTCTTGCTAATATGAAAGAAATGAATTTATCAGGTAAGTTCTTACATAAATTATGTTTTTTCCATTCTTACTACAGGGCAGGCCTTAGAATAAGTTTTAACATAACCATTCAGGCCCTTGATGAAGTCTGGCAGGTTTTCACTCACTTAGTATTCATGAAGTATCATTTAAAAGTGTATAGAGAAGTTGTAAATTATTCTTTGAGAAATATCAATGTATTTAGTTTGTATTATATATCAACAATGTTTTGTTTGATTTTAAATGACATAGGATGAAAGTGACGTTTTATTTGGACATAATTGTGATTGTATTGCGGTGTGTACTCATCCTGTACTGTTTCTGTTTGCTTCCTAGACTCCCTGTGACTCAAGTGTTTGCTTGCCATGGGTATCCACTGGTTGCCTTGTCTACCCCATGAACAAACCATCAGATTTCCAGTATCTCCCTGCGGAAGAACCGTGGATAAGCACCCCTACTGCAAATGAACTGTTGGAGAACTGTATTATAGTTATAGCAAAGTGTCAAGGTGCAGCGCTCTCAAATGGACAAAGACTGTTCTTAAAGTGATCAGAGGCCACCTAGAGACAGTTGTGCTGTTGCTATGTCATGCTTTACTGTGGAAAAGGAACTGTTGGACATATTGGGGGGTGCTAGCAATGCAGGTTGAGAGATAAAGATGCAGCGTTGTTTGGGGGTAGATGGGAGGCTGGTTGGGTCTCTGTGCCGGTAGACCGGTAGTTTTGGGAAGGCTGGAAGATAGATGGAAGGTATTGGAGGGGCTGTACCTATATGCAGTGACAATTAGCCTATAAAAGTATATCACGATATGGGAATATTTTTCTCTGTAGTATTCTCACAGTTTTGTTATCATAATATAAGGCTTTACTAATTTTCTATGCCTGTCTATTTTATGTTATTCTGTTAGAATAAAAGGATGGTATGTTAGGGGTAATATGAACCTGACGGCAGCCATCTTGTTCCCCGCAGCCATCTTGTGATGATTAGCATCCATTTTGTAATGAATAGACTTTATTATACTGGGTTATTATGTAGTGAGAAATATGCTGATGTTAGTAAAATTGTATTAGTATTACTGGCCTTGTAGAAGGTTCCTGGCAAGGCGCCTGGAAGGCTGTTATCTAGGTAAGATGGCCAAACGACCTTGCTTTAGGCTGAAATATGCGCACAGATATATTTTTGCTACTGTCATAAGAAACACTCCTTCATACTCCTCTGTTTCTCATGTATTTTTGTAAGCTTCTTTTGTTCATGAAATATGGTACGAGATGACGTGGTTCAAACGTGTCATCCCCTTAACCCTATATGCTGGTACTGTACACTATAAGAACTGCTTACACTGTTCAATAAACATGATTGGCTTTAGATCATAATGCTGCGTGGTCTGAGTCATTCTAAGGGATCCTTATCAGATAATCTACATATGCCTCAGGTGGTACACTGGCCCCGTGGCTTCGGCCTGACCTGACACTTACCCCCCTGAGGGGACACCTAACAGTGGATTACCTTCAGCTCTGGTGTGATGCATGTCATTGGTGGCTTACCTTCAGCTCAGACATGATGCTTGTAATTGGTGGCTTACCTTCAACTCAGATGTGATGCATGTCTCTGTTATCGGTGGCTTATCTTTAGCTGAGGCATGATGCATGTCTTTAGTGGCTTACCTTCATCTCAGGCATGATGCATGTCATTGGTGGCTTACCTTCAGCTCAGGTGTCATGTCTGTCATTGGTGGCTTACCTTCAGCTCAGACGTGATGCATGTCATTGGTGGTTTACCTTCAGCTCAGGTGTGATGCATGTCATTGGTGGTTTACCTTCAGTTCAGGTGTGATGCATGTCATTGGTGGCCTAATTTCAGCTCAGGTGTGATGCATGTCTCTGTCATCGGTGGCTTACCTTCAGCTGAGGCGTGATGCATATCTTTAGTGGCTTAACTTCATCTCAGGCATGATGCATGTCATTGGTGGCTTACCTTCAGCTCAGGTGTGATACATGTCTCTGTCATTGGTGGCTTACCTTCAGCTCAGGTGTGATACATGTCAGTGGTGGCTTACCTTCAGCTCAGGTGTGATGCATGTCTCTGTTATTGGTGGTTTACCTTCAAATCAGGTGTGGGATGCATGTCATTGGTGGATTACCTTCAGCTCTGGTGTGATGCATGTCATTGGTGGATTACCTTCAGCTCTGATGTGATTCATGTCATTGGTGACTTACCTTCAGTTCAGGCGTGATGCATGTCATTATGTCATTGGTGGATTACCTTCAGCTCTGGTGTGATGCATGTCATTGGTGGCTTACCTTCAGCTCAGACAGGATGCTTGTAATTGGTGGCTTACCTTCAGCTCAGATAAGATGTATGTCTTTAGTGGCTTAACGTCAGCTCAGGCATGATGCATGTCATTGGTGGCTTACCTTCAGCTCAGGTGTGATACATGTCTCTGTCATTGGTGGCTTACCTTCAGCTCAGGTGTGATACATGTCAGTGGTGGCTTACCTTCAGCTCAGTTGTGATGCATGTCTCTGTCATTGGTGGCTTACCTTCAGCTCAGGCATGATGCATGTCATTGGTGGCTTACCTTCAGCTCAGGTGTGATACATGTCTCTGTCATTGGTGGCTTACCTTCAGCTCAGGTGTGATACATGTCAGTGGTGGCTTAGCTTTAGCTCAGGTGGGATGCATGGCTCTGTCATTGGTGGTTTACCTTCAACTCAGGTGTGGGATGCATGTCATTGGTGGATTACCTTCAGCTCTGGTGTGATGCATGTCATTGGTGGATTACCTTCAGCTCTGATGTGATGCATGTCATTGGTGACTTACCTTCAGCTCAGACGTGATGCATGTCATTATGTCATTGGTGGATTACCTTCAGCTCTGGTGTGATGCATGTCATTGGTGGCTTAACTTCAGCTCAGACATGATGCTTGTAATTGGTGGCTTACCTTCAGCTCAGATAAGATACATGTCTCTGTCATTGGTGGCTTACCTTCAGCTGAGGCGTGATGCATGTCTTTAGTGGCTTACCTTCATCTCAGGCATGATGCATGTTATTGGTGGCTTACCTTCAGCTCAGGTGTCATGTCTCTGTCATTGGTGGCTTACCTTCAGCTCAGACGTGATGCATGTCATTGGTGGCTTACCTTCAGTTGAGATGTGATGCATGTCTCTGTCATTAGTGGCTTACCTTCAGCTGAGGCGTGATGCATATCTTTAGTGGCTTAACTTCATCTCAGGCATGATGCATGTCATTGGTGGCTTACCTTCAGCTCAGGTGTGATACATGTCTCTGTCATTGATGGATTACCTTCAGCTCTGGTGTGATGCATGCCATTGGTGGATTACCTTCAGCTCTGATGTGATGCATGTCATTGGTGGCTTACCTTCAGCTCAGGCATGATGCATGTCATTGGTGGATTACCTTCAGCTCAGGTGTCATGCATGTCATTGGTGGCTTACCTTCAGCTCAGGTGTGATGCATCTCTCTGTCATTGGTGGCTTACCTTCAGCTGAGGAATGCATGTCTTTAATGGCTTACCTTCAGCTCAGGAGTGATGCATGTCATTGGTGGCTTACCTTCAGCTCAGGTGTGATGCATGTCTCTGTCATTGGAGGCTTACCTTCAGATCAGGGGTAATGCATGTCATTGGTGGCTTACCTTCAGCTCAGGTGTGATGCATGTCATTATTGGCTTACTTTGAGCTCAGGTATGATCCATGTCTCTGTCATTGATGGCTTACCTTCAACTCAGGTGTGATGCATGTCTCTGTCATTGGTGGCTTACCTTCAGCTCAGTTGTGATGCATGTCTCTGTCATTGGTGGCTTACCTTCCTCTCAATTGTGATGCATGTCTCTGTCATTGGTGGCTTACCTTCAGCTTAGGCATGATTCATGTCATTGGTGGCTTACCTTCAGCTCAGGTGTGATGCATGTCTCTTTCATTGGTGGCTTACCTTTGCTCAGGGGTAATGCATGTAATTGGTGGCTTACCTTCAGCTCAGGTGTGATGCATGTCATTGGTGGCTTACCTTCAGCTCAGGCGTGATGCATGTCATTGGTGGATTACCTTCAGCTCAGGTGTCATGCATGTCATTGGTGGCTTACCTTCAGCTCAGGTGTGATGCATCTCTCTGTCATTGGTGGCTTACCTTCAGCTGAGGCATGATGCATGTCTTTAGTGGCTTACCTTCAGCTCAGGAGTGATGCATGTCATTGGTGGCTTACCTTCAGCTCAGGTGTGATGCATGTCTCTGTCATTGGAGGCTTACCTTCAGCTCAGGGGTAATGCATGTCATTGGTGGCTTACCTTCAGCTCAGGTGTGATGCATGTCATTAGTGGCTTACTTTCAGCTCAGGTATGATGCATGTCTCTGTCATTGATGGCTTACCTTCAACTCAGGTGTGATGCATGTCTCTGTCATTGGTGGCTTACCTTCAGCTCAGTTGTGATGCATGTCTCTGTCATTGGTGGCTTACCTTCAGCTCAGGCATGATGCATCTCATTGGTGGCTTACCTTCAGCTCAGGTGTGATGCATGTCTCTTTCATTGGTGGCTTACCTTCAGCTCAGGGGTAATACATGTCATTGGTGGCTTACCTTCAGCTCAGGTGTGATGCATGTCATTGGTGGCTTACCTTCAGCTCAGGCGTGATGCATGTCATTGGTGGCTTATCTTCAGCTCAGGAGTGATGCATGTCATTGGTGGCTTACCTTCAGCTCAGGTGTGATGCATGTCTCTGTCATTGGTGGCTTACCTTCAGCTCAGGTGTGATGCATGTCTCTGTCATTGATGGCTTACCTTTAGCTCAGTTGTGATGCATGTCTCTGTCATTGGTGGCTTGCTTTCAGCTGAGGCATAATGCATGTCTTTAGTGGCTTATCTTCAGCTCAGGAGTGATGCATGTCATTGGTGGCTTACCTTCAGCTCAGGTGTGATGCATCTCTCTGTCATTGGTGGCTTACCTTCAGCTCAGGTGTGATGCATTTCATTAGTGGCTTACTATCATTTTTTGAACACCTTCAGCATTAAGAGAAGGATTAACTTCAGATATTTGAGACATTTTTTGAAAAATAAATTAACCAAAAAGTAAATATACTAAATTAATTTGATATAATTAAATGAAAGACCCCAAAGAGTTAAAAAGAAAATAATTATATATAAACAATATTTTTTTTTATGACACCAGAAAATTAACAAATAAAAAATATAAACTGGTATATTCAGAAACACTATAATAAACGGTCACTAGATGGAGACAAAGACCGTAATATAGTTATTGTCAAACCGGACAAGAAATAATGAACAAATAGAACAAATTTAGCAGCAAAATTGCTGTCTAAATACCCATAACACAGAAACAAGCTGTTGTGAGGTAAATGCAGGGCGGGAAACAAGTGGTTGGTACTAACTGCGTAGTTGGAAGATGGGGATGACTGTGCATGCGCACCTGAGCAACGAAAAAAGCAAATGGAAATTGACAATAAGAAATACAGACCGGAGGAAAAAATTCACAAGGTTAGAAGAGCCAGAAAGGGGGGAAAATATAAATATAACAACCCAAGTGTGCAATAAGTAAAAAACAAAGACCAAAGGGTTAAAAAAGGAGAAAAATAAAATATTAAAAAACGGAATTAAAACGGAACAGAAAAGTAAAACGGAACTGAAAAGAAGGAGAGGAAAAGAGGAAAAATAAACATAATATATAGAACAATATAAATATAAACAATGTACAATAATGTAAATTTCTTAGAGAGAGACAAAAATCACAATACTTATCTCTTTCAAGCAGTAAAAGAAAGAGGATTTGCTGTATGACAGTGGACAGTTTTCTATCAACATGTTTGAGCTGATTGGTCAGTTTGTTTTATTTTAACCAGTCTCCCCTTTTTATTGGTCACTGGTCTGTGTTTTGATGTATGCTGTCATTTTCAAAAAGTGTTTTTATGTTCTGGGTACATTTAAAACTGCATTGAAAGTAGTAAAAGAAAGAAAGCAAAATATGAGTCTCTGTTCTTGTAAAAAAAATCAACAGAAAGCGACACAGACCAATGCACTACGGCACCCCAGGAGAAAACTTTCAAACCAACCCCACATGATCTCCCTGGGACGTAAATACAGCCTTAATTGTTAATTAATTATCTTCAGCATTCAAGAACTTTATCCCCAGAGAACTTGTTAACCTAAAGACTTTCAAAGTTATCTTAGTTTGCACAACAAGTGTACGAACTTTCCTACCTAACAAACTTACCGGTAACCACCAGAAAAGCGGTTGCTTTGTATCCTTTAAACATAAGAAAGGGGGAAGGGGGAAAAAACAAAAGAAAACCTTTTATCTGGAGGTCTTTTCACACACTTCTATTTACATACTCACTCCATCCAAACCACACACTTCAATTAAACCTGTTCACTTACATTTCACCTTGAACTGTAATCAGGGTCGCCACTAGAAATTTTGGGGACCCTGACTTAACCATTGTTCAGGGACCCCCCCCACCCTTTGACATGTGCAATTTTTGACCAAGTGACTAAAACGTATATGCACTTTATTCTTAAGTGTAGTCAAACTTGGAAATGTTGTAAAGGTAGTAACACACAAACACAGAAACACACAGACTCACTCATACACTGAAACACACACTCCCACAAAAGGATTCACATATAGACACTCTAGCAGGCACGCAAAGAAACACACAAAGACACTTAGGCACAGACACTCAGCACTTGTTTACATTGAACTGACAAGTAATGAGGTAGACTATAGTTTTGTCAAAAAAGTAGATTTACAAGACAAAATATGAAGGTCTGGTTATCTTTGTCAAGGAAGATGCCAACTATATGATAACAGCGTGCAGTGGCTGAAAGGAAGGGCCCTGAACTGCCTAAACAATAATTTAAAAGTTAAGTGGTGGATTGGTGACTTCCGAAAAGGTCTCATTAGTCTCAAAGTCTGTAGAAAGATGTGAATAATCAGTAGTAAGGTCAAAATGTCCTAAAAAGGAACAGACAATGGACACACACACACAAACACAAACTTGCACATACACCCAAGGAAACACCCACAGTGACTCACTCACAGACACCCACAGAAAACACACAAAGACATACACACACAGAGAGACACCCACAGAAAATACACAAAGACATACACACACAGAGAGACACCCACAGAAAGCATACAAAGACATACATACACACACACCCTCACTGAGACATCCACAGAAAACACACAAAGACATACAACACACACCCTCACAGAGACACCCACAGAAAATGTACAATGACATTGCCTAAACAACAATTTAAAGGTTAAGTGGCGGATTGGTGACTTTCGGAACTCAAAGTCTGTAGAAAGATGTGAATAATCAGTAGTAAGGTCAAAATGTCCTAAAAAGGAACAGACAATGGACACACACACACACACACACACACACAAACACAAACTTGCACATACACCCAAGAAAACACCCACAGAGACTCACTCACAGACACCCACAGAAAACACACAATGACATACATACACACACACCCTGACTGAGACATCCATAGAAAACACACAAAGGCATACACACACACACCCTCACAGAGACACCCACAGAAAATGCACAATGATATACACACACACCCTCAGAGAGACAACCACAGAAAACACACAGACATATGCACACACCATCACAGAGACACCCACAGAAAACACAGACATATGCACACCCTCACAGAGACATCCACAGAAAACACACAGACATACATCCACACACACACACACACACACACACACACCCTCACAGAGACACCCACAGAAAATGCACAAAGACATATGCACATACCCTCACAGAGACATCCACAGAAAGCACACAGACATACATCCACACACACACACACACACACACACACACCCTCACAGAGACACCCACAGAAAATGCACAAAGACATATGCACATACCCTCACAGAGACATCCACAGAAAGCACAGACATACACACCCTTACAGAGACATCCACAGAAAACACACAAAGACATACACACACACCCTCACAGAGACATCCACAGAAAACACACAAAGACATACACACACACCCTCACAGAGACACCCACAGAAAATGCACAAAGAAATATGCACACACCCTCACAGACATCCACAGAAAATGCACAAAGACATACACACACACACCCTCACAGAGACATCCACAGAAAACACACAAAGACATACGCACACACCCTCACAGAGACACTTACAGAAAATGCACAAAGACATATGCACATACCCTCACAGAGACATCCACAGAAAACACAGACATACATAGACACACACACACACCCTCACAGAGGCATCCACAAAAAACACACAAAGACATACACACCCACCCTCACAGAGACAGCCACAGAAAATTCACAAAGACATACACACACCCTCACAGAGACATCCACAGAAAATACACACATACACACACACACACCCTCACAGAGACACCCACAGAAAATGCACAAAGACATACGCACACGCCCTCACAGAGACACCCACAGAAAATGCAAAAAGACATACACACACACCCTCACAGAAACATCCACAGAAATTTCACAAAGACGTACACACACACCTTCACAGAGAGACCCACAGAAAAAATACATACACACTCATAGAGACACCAAAAAAAGCACAAAGACATAAACACAGACACACACAGAAACAGTCACAGGAGGTAAAATTGCTGCACATTGCCATCCCCTAAATCAACAGCGTATGATATGCATGATAAAAAATAGCAGAAATTAAGAGATCACTTTTTAAAGAATCATATTTGTAAATGTGCAAACAAAAATACTTTTGGTGAATTCAAAATTGTACATTAATGATGTGTCAGAATGGGTAGATGATGAAAAGTTCTTTTGAAAGGTTGACATATGTTTGTTTTTTTCCCCTATTTTTCCCAAACAACAGCACCACTTCAAATCTGGTGTACAAATATTTTCATCTGTCAGCTGTACTTATGGATTTTGAAAATGCTGTACTCTATATGGTCTTGGTGGAACCATAAGCAGTGGTACTCAGTCTCATACCATTAGATCTGGCTAAATGCAGGATTTAGGCTTGTTTGTATGTATTTCAAAATTAAGTCAGCTGTAGTGTAAACTGATCAGTGTTAAGTTAACCTCTCAAGTCTCATTTCAAACACTGAACAATCTTAGCTTGAGAGTATAACATTAAATGCAGATGTAAAACTTAGATAAAATGCCTCCTGGCATCTGGAAAGTTTCTGGCATAAAGGGGCAGTAAACTGGAATGTAATATATATATATATATATATATATATATATATATATATATATATATATATATATATATATATATATATATATATATATATTATATATATAATCATTTCTGCCAAAAGGGCACCTATCATTTGTATATTGAGGAGGAAACATTTCTGCATGGTTTTAAATATAGAATTTCTACAGCATTGTCAAATAATCATAAAAACACTGCTGCGTATTGCTAAAAAAATGTGGTTTTATGGACCCCTGAAAACACCATACAACTACCACACTGAAGTTACAATCCGATATTGCACAAAGAAATAAAAAACATTTACTAATTAAGTCCTACCTCCTCTGCAAATTAAAGTGATCTGCCCTCTGACTCAGGCAAACATGGTACAAACTGAAGTGCCAAGTCTGTCTCACACTGTGCATAGTGGTTAAGTGCACACTCAGAAATCCTCTCAAATGCTAATACTTTACTCCTTGTAATGACATTTCTTGAGCTCAATAGCACTGTGCTGTAGCACGCTCTGATGGATGCCATAATGAAATATATATATATATATATATACAGGGAGTGCAGAATTATTAGGCAAGTTGTATTTTTGAGGATTAATTTTATTATTGAACAACAACCATGTTCTCAATGAACCCAAAAAACTAATTAATATCAAAGCTGAATAGTTTTGGAAGTAGTTTTTAGTTTGTTTTTAGTTATAGCTATTTTAGGGGGATATCTGTGTGTGCAGGTGACTATTACTGTGCATAATTATTAGGCAACTTAACAAAAAACAAATATATACCCATTTCAATTATTTATTTTTACCAGTGAAACCAATATAACATCTCAACATTCACAAATATACATTTCTGACATTCAAAAACAAAACAAAAACAAATCAGTGACCAATATAGCCACCTTTCTTTGCAAGGACACTCAAAAGCCTGCCATCCATGGATTCTGTCAGTGTTTTGATCTGTTCACCATCAACATTGCGTGCAGCAGCAACCACAGCCTCCCAGACACTGTTCAGAGAGGTGTACTGTTTTCCCTCCTTGTAAATCTCACATTTGATGATGGACCACAGGTTCTCAATGGGGTTCACATCAGGTGAACAAGGAGGCCATGTCATTAGATTGTGGAGTACTTGGACGCGTGTGATGGAGCATTGTCCTGCATGAAAATCATGTTTTTCTTGAAGGATGCAGACTTCTTCCTGTACCACTGCTTGAAGAAGGTGTCTTGCAGAAATTGGCAGTAGGACTGGGAGTTGAGCTTGACTCCATCCTCAACCCGAAAAGGCCCCACAAGCTCATCTTTGATGATACCAGCCCAAACCAGTACTCCACCTCCACCTTGCTGGCGTCTGAGTCGGACTGGAGCTCTCTGCCCTTTACCAATCCAGCCACGGGCCCATCCATCTGGCCCATCAAGACTCACTCTCATTTCATCAGTCCATAAAACCTTAGAAAAATCAGTCTTGAGATATTTCTTGGCCCAGTCTTGACGTTTCAGCTTGTGTGTCTTGTTCAGTGGTGGTCGTCTTTCAGCCTTTCTTACCTTGGCCATGTCTCTGAGTATTGCACACCTTGTGCTTTTGGGCACTCCAGTGATGTTGCAGCTCTGAAATATGGCCAAACTGGTGGCAAGTGGCATCTTGGCAGCTGCACGCTTGACTTTTCTCAGTTCATGGGCAGTTATTTTGCGCCTTGGTTTTTCCACACGCTTCTTGCGACCCTGTTGACTATTTTGAATGAAACGCTTGATTGTTCGATGATCACGCTTCAGAAGCTTTGCAATTTTAAGAGTGCTGCATCCCTCTGCAAGATATCTCACTATTTTTGACTTTTCTGAGCCTGTCAAGTCCTTCTTTTGACCCATTTTGCCAAAGGAAAGGAAGTTGCCTAATAATTATGCACACCTAATATAGGGTGTTGATGTCATTAGACCACACCCCTTCTCATTACAGAGATGCACATCACCTAATATGCTTAATTGGTAGTAGGCTTTCAAGCCTATACAGCTTGGAGTAAGACAACATGCATAAAGAGGATGATGTGGTCAAAATACTCATTTGCCTAATAATTCTGCACTCCCTGTATATATTTTTAATAATAGTTGTGCTTGTCTATTGGGGCCCCCTGGAACAGTGGGCCCCTGACAGGAGCCACCCCTTTCACCCCCTGATGGCGGTCCTAACTGTAATACCAGGTAATTATTGATGCATTATCTCAAGGTCTATTATATGTATAACTACTTTCTCAGGACTACCTATACCCTCCCACCAAACATAAAACCTCCACTACCAGGAGTTGAGTACCTAGACTCACTCCAACACATACTAATGGATCATATAGTAATCAAGACCAACAACCCCTTTTCCAAAAACACAAATGACACAGGTCACACTTATCTCCCCAAATTGTAAATGCCTCTATTCCCCAACAAAATGCTCTGTAGCTCTCAACAACTTTAAGAAATTGAAAGGTGATATCATATTAGTGCAGGAGACTCACTTCCTTTAAAAATAACGAACCTAAATTCTATTCCAAAGTCTTCCCACTAGGCTACTTCAACTCTCACTCCTTAAAAAACACATGGAATCTGCATACCATTTAGCAAAAACACCCAATTCCAACTAAAAAAAATATACGACAATTTAGATGGTAGATATCTCATATTAATAGGACTACTATACAATAACCCTATCACCTTAGTGAACATACATGCCCCTAATACAAACCAGAGTAGATTGCCTAAAATAGTTAATAACAAAATACTTGAAACCCGAACGGGGGCTTTAATATAAGGCAGAGACTATAATATATACCTCTGCCTTCTCCTAGACAGCTCCTATAATAAAACTTACATCAGTAACAAAACTAGACTAAATATAGCATATAGCTATACTAGTAGACATCTGGTGTCTGCAACATACAAGATCCAGAAACTATACCTTCTACTCTCACTCACAGAAATCCTACACCAGAATTGACTACTTTATGATTGACCATCTCTACATCAACATTGCACTTCACTCTGATATCCATACAACAGCATGGTCAGACCAATCTGCAATATCCATTAAACTTCTTTGCTCTAACAAACCCCCACTCACCAGACACTGGAAACTAGACAATTCTATACTACATCTACATAACCCCATCCAAGAATATTTCCTCCACAGCACAAACTCCATACATGACACAGGACTCCTCTGGTAAACCCACAAGGCAGTCATCAGATGAATTGTGATTCAAGAAACATCCCGGTTCAAAAGCACAGGAATACAAATCACTCCCACACAAACTAGGAACAGCCAAAACCCTCCATAAATCTAACAATCAGGATCTTCTTGATCATGTGACCATAGCCAGAACCTCACTGAATGCATACCTACAAAGGAGGAAACAAAGCAGGCCCCCTATTAGTTAAACCTTTACTCAAAAATCAACATTGAATCACATTTGCATTATTAAAAGTTACAAAAACAAAATAGTAAATGAAAGTTCCATGATAACAGAGGTCTTTAGAGATTACTATTCTCGTCTCTACAATTTACCCAGTAAGTGTGATAGCTGAACAACAAAAATCAGCCCTGGAGGAACCCATCTCCTCACAAGAAATACTAAATGCGATCAATAGTAATCAGTCAAATCCCCAGACCCCGACGGGTTTACTAACAAATACTACACAACTTTCAGAGATCTATTGACACCCCACCTATTAAACTTATTTCATTCCCTGGACAAACATGGCTCCTTTCCCAAAACAAGCTAAAGAAGCGCATATAACCGTTATACTAAAACCAGGTAAACCCCACAACACAGCCAGTAATTTCTGCCTGATCTCCCTCCTAAATTATGACTTAAAGATCTACGCAAAGATCCTAGCTACACGACTTAACAACATTTTACCTACTATAATACACACAGACCAAGTAGGTTTTGTCCCTGGAAGAGAAGCACTATACATGCCCTACTAATATACTAGAACCCACAAAATAAAATCTGTACTACTATTGACTCCACTGGGAATTTATCTCCACTCTTTAGAAAAATGTGGCCTTGGAAACAATATAATTAAGAGAATCAAAAGTCTATACCAATCCCTAACGGCCAAAGTAAGTGTGAATAGCCTACTATCCGATAATTTTGAAATCCACAATGGTACTAGACAAGGATGTCCTCTTTCACCTCTCCTGTTCGTCCTTAGTATGGAAAGATTAGCAGCACATATTTGCCAAAATCACCACATTAAAGAAATAGTGTTAAACATATTACTATCCCTGTCATCTGCACTTACCTCAATACCCATATAGACAACTTCATCATTTCCTACACACCTTTCAATACAGACACAGCCTGACCAGACCTTTAACCCCTATTGAATCAATCTGATACCTTATCCACTGCAAAGGCCATTCTTGCAACAACCCAAGCTACAATTTTACCAGAATATACAACCAGATGGCACCTCGAACTTAACACAGACCTCGACCTCCAAATCTGGCAAAACATATTTAGCAACACCAGGAAATCCTCGACATCTACTTAATTAATAGAACAAAACTTCAAAATACTAACAAGATGGTATATAACCCCATCCCGTCTTAAAATTATATATCACAACTCCTCTGGCAAATGCTGGAGGGGATGTACTGCTAAAGGCATAATGCTCCACATCTGGTGGAATTGCCCCAAAGATGTCCCCTCTTTGGTCCGTACTAAAAAAAATTCTTCAACCCATGTTTGGCTCCCTTTTCACCTTAAACCCACTCACGGCGCTTTTAAACTTACCTTTTAAACACCCTTGCAAACTTCGCACTAAATTACTGCAATACTCCCTTAAAGGGATAGTCAACGCCAGAATTTTTGTTGTTTAAAAAGATAGATAACCCCTTTATTACCCATTCCCCAGTTTTGCATAACCAACACAGTTATAATAAAACACGTTTTACCTCTGTAATTACCTTGTATCTTAGCCTCTGCAGACTGCCCCCTTATTCAGTTTTTTTGACAGACTTGCATTTTAGCCAATTAGTGCTCACTCCTCGGTAAATTCACATGCTTGAGCTCAATGTTATATATATGAAACACATGAACTAACGCCCTCTAGTGGTGAAAACTGTCAAAATGCAGTCAGATTAGAGGCAGCCTGCAAGGTCTAAAAAATTAGCATATGAACCTCCTAGGTTTAGATTTCAACTAAGAATACCAAGAGAACAAAGCACAATTGGTGATAAAAGTAAATTGGAAAGTTGTAAAATAACATGCCCTATTTGAATCATGAAAGTTTATTTTGGACTTGACTGTCCCTTTAATGCAGCAAAGACTTTAATAGCACGTAACTGGAAACAAATATCAATACCCACCATATCTGAATAAATATCCAACATGACAGATATGCTTGTTTTAGAAGAATACGGATACTATAAAATGCAAAAAATAGATATCTTCCTAGATATTAAATTCTTATGGGAATCCACCCTACACACATACCATGCTCAAACCTATTCCCATAAACCCTGACTCCTAACCACTCAACATCTACAAGCTACATAGACCTCTGGATGAGGCTACCCAAGATAGGTCCCTGATTGTGTCTTACAGCTTAACTACATTTGTAACACCACAGCCCTCCCAATGGAAGTCGATAATCAATTTAACTAAATTCCACTATGAATAGATGTTTGATTACTTAATATATTGGGGAGGGGGGTTAACTCAATGTTAATGACAGACCTAGACAGTGTCTTTTGGCACACCTTGAGAAGAATATTAATGTATACACACGTTTGTTAAATTGTTAAATTGTTTACTTGTATAATTTTGTAACTTCAAAACCTTAATAAAAATGGTTTAAAATCTAAATAAATACAAAATTAAACTTTCATGATTCAGATAGGGCACGCACTTTTAAACCGCTTTCCAGTTTATGTTTGTCATCACATTTGCGTTGTTCTCTTGGTATTCTTTGTTAAAAGCTAAACCTAGGTAGGCTTATATGTTAATTTCTAACCCCCTGAAGGCCACTGTTAGTGCATGTGTGCAATATAGATAACTAATAAGCACTGATTGCCTTAAATGCAAGTCTGTCAAAAGAAGTGAAATAAGGGGGCAGTCTGCAAAGTCTTAGATACAATGCAATCACAGAGGTAAAAAGTGTATCAATATAGCAAAAAGGGGTTACGAGAGAAACTATGAATATATAAAGCAGTGTTGTCTTCAGACAGCTAGGGGACAAAACGCTGCTTTTTACCGCCCGCTGGTATTTAGAGTCAGTCAGGAAAGGGTCTAACGCTCACTTTCCAGCCGCAACTTTTCCATACCGCAGATCCCCTTACGCCAATTGCGTATCCTATCTTTTCAATGGGATCTTCCTAACGCCGGTATTTAGAGTCTTGGCTGAAGTGAGCGGTACACCCTCTACCGACAAGACTCCAGCCGCAGAAAAAAGTCAGGAGTTAAGAGCTTTATGGGCTAACACCGGTTTATAAAGCTCTTAACTACTGTGCTCTAAAGTACACTAACACCCATAAACTACCTATGTACCCCTAAACCGAGGCCGCCCCCACATCGCCGCCACTCTAATAAATTATTTTAACCCCTAATCTGCAGACCGCACACCGCTGCCACCTACATTATCCCTATGTACCCCTAATCTGCTGCCCCTAACATCACCAACACCTACATAATATTTATTAACCCCTAATCTGCCCCCCCCCAACGTCGCCGCTACCTTACCTACACTTATTAACCCCTAATCTGCCGACCGGACCTCGCCGCCACTATAATAAATGTATTAACCCCTAAACCGCCTCACTCCCACCTCAAAAACCCTATAATAAATAGTATTAACCCCTAATCTGCCCTCCCTAACATCGTCGACACCTAACTTCAAGTATTAACCCCTAATCTGCCGACCGGACCTCGACGCTACTCTAATAAATGTATTAACCCCTAAAGCTAAGTCTAACCCTAACACCCCCCTAAGTTAAATATAATTTTTATCTAACTAAATAAATTATTTCTTATTAAAAAAAATTAATCCTATTTAAAGCTAAATACTTACCTGTAAAATAAACCCTAATATAGCCACAATATAAATAATAAGTACATTGTAGCTATTTTAGGATTTATATTTATTTTACAGGCAACTTTGTATTCATTTTAACTAGGTACAATAGCTATTAAATAGTTATTTACTATTTAATAGCTACCTATTTAAAATAATTACAAAATTACCTGTAAAATAAATCCTAACCTAAATTACAATTAAACCTAACACTACACTATCAATAAATTAATTAACTAAACTACCTACAATTACCTACAATTAAATCAACTAAACTAAATACAAAAAAAACCAAACACTCAATTACAAAAAATAAAAAAAGATTACAAGAATTTTAAACTAATTACACCTACTCTAAGCCCCCTAAAAAAATAACAAAGCCCCCCAAAATAAAAAAAGCCCTACCCTATTCTAAAATAAAAAGTTAACAGCTCTATTACCCTACCAGCCCTTAAAAGGGCTTTTTGCGGGGCATGCCCCAAAGAAATCAGCTCTTTTGCCTGTAAAAAAAACATACAATACCCCCCCCAACATTACAACCCACCACCCACAAACCCCCCTTAAAAAACCTAACACTAAGCCCCTGAAGATCTTCCTACCTTGTCTTCACCCAGCCGGGTACCATCCGATCCGTCCAGAAGAGGGTCTGAAGTCTTCATCCTATCCGGCCAGAAGAGGTCCTCCAGAGGGTCAATCAGATTGAGCTTGCATTCTATTGGCTGATCGGAACAGGGGTTAATACTATTTATTATAGGGTTTGCGAGGCGGGAGTGCGGCGGTTTAGGGGTTAATACATTTATTATAGTGGCGGCGAGGTCCGGTAGGCAGATTAGGGGTTAATAAGTGTAGGTAAGGTAGCGGCGACGTTGGGGCGGCAGATTAGGGGTTAATAAATATAATATAGGGGTCGGCGATGTTGTGGGCAGCAGATTAGGGGTACATAGGTATAATGTAGGTTGCGGCGGTGTCCGGAGCGGCAGATTAGGGGTTAATAATAAAATGCAGGGGTCAGCGATAGCGGTGGTGGCAGATTAGGGGTTAAGAGGTGTAAGGTTAGGGGTGTTTAGACTCAGGGTACATGTTGGGGTGTTAGGTGCAGACTTAGAGAGTGTTTCCCCATAGGAAACAATGGGGCTGCGTTAGGAGCTTAACGCTGCTTTTTTGCAGGTGTTAGGTTTTTTTCAGCCCAAACTGCCCCATTGTTTCCTATGGGGGAATCGTGCACGAGCACGTTTTTCCAGCTAGCCGCTACCGTAAGCAATGCTAGTATTGAGAGTTGAAGTGGCGGTAAATATGCCTCTATGCTCCCTTTTTGAAGCCTAACACAACCCTTCAGAGAACTCTCAATACCAGAGTTATTTAAAAGGTGCGGGGGGAAAAAAACACGCGTAGCTAACGCACCCCTTTGGCCGCAAAACTCTTAATCTAGGCGTTCATTTACCAAAAATAATTAACACTAAAATCACAAAAAATAAAAAACACTAAGATTACAAAAAATAAACAAAATTATCAAAAAACAATTACACCTAATCTAACAGCCCTATAAAAATAAAAAGCCCCCCCAAAATAAAAACACCCCCTAGCCTACAATAAACTACAAATAGCCCTTAAAAGGGCCTTTTGTAGGGCATTGACCTAGAAATCAGCTCTTTTACCTGTAAAAAATACAAAGTCCCCCCAACAGTAACACCCACCACCCAACCAACCCCCCCAAATAAAAAAACCTTACTAAAAAATCCCTAAGCTACCCATTGCCCCTAAAGGGGCATTTATATGGGCATTGCCCTTAAAAGGGCATTCAGCTCTTTTTCAAAGCCAAAACCCTAATCTAAAAAAAAAAAAATACCCCAAAAAATTAAAAAAAAAACTTAACATTAACCCCAGAAGATCTACTCACGGTTTCTGAATTCCAGACATCCATCTCCATCCAGGCAGCGAGGTCTTCATCCATCCCGGGGGCGTCTATCCTAATCCTGGCAGCATCCTGGAAACCGAAGACATCCTGCGCGGAGCGTCCTCTTCGTACGGTCACCGCCATACACTAAAGTTGAATGCAAGGTAGCCGTTATTTAGGTGGCGGCAATGTTGGGGGCAGAAGATTAGGGGTTAATAACTTTATTTAGGTGTCGGCGATGTTGGGAGCGGCAGATTAGGGGTTAATAACTTTATTTAGGTGGCGGCAATGTCGGGGGCAGCAGATTAGGGGTGTTTAGACTTGGGGTTTATGTTAGGGTGGTTTAAACTTAACTTTTTTTGCCCATAGACATCAATGGGGTTACGTTACTGAGATTTTCATTCCGCGCTTCAGGTGTTAGTTTTTTTTTCTAAACTTCTCTCCCCATTGATGTCTATGCGGGTAAGCATGCACGAGCACGTCAAAGCAGCCTTTGGATTTTGTGCAGTATGGAGCTTATCACCACCATATCGCACGCACAAGGAGGCTTTTCAGAAACTCGTAATGGCACCGCTATGGAGGGTGAAATAACGCAACTTTTGTTGCGTTCGTTTCGCACCCTGTTTAGTGCAAAACTCGTAAACTAGGTGAGAAATAGATAAACAGCACTCTAGGTCACTTACGTATTCAGGATCTGTAGCGTGTCAGTATGGGAGGGCTGGCACATGTCCAACTTGGGGCTAAATTATAAGTGTGGCGCTATCTTTACGTGCGCCCGCAAAAGGGGCACATTTACCACTTTACGGGCGCACATTAAATAACCAGTCATTACAAGTGGCTGGCTAATGCGACCGCGAGCTGGCGTTTTCACTTTGCTCTATGCACAATTAACCAGAGGTCAGACCTCTGGTTAAAAATAAAAAGTTGCATCAATTGCCCCACAATAAAGAGGACAGTACAGTAAGATAACATAAATATATGGGCATTTTGACTTTTAAAAAAAAAAAAAAAAAAAAAAAAAACAGCAGAAAGCAGTTATAATGGTTTAAAGTAAGGGGATGTGCCTTTACATAGGAGTCAATGGTGGACTGTGTTTTCTCCATAAATATACAGTATACATATATGCTTTTATATATATATATATATATATATATATATATATATATATATATGTGTGTGTGTGTGTGTGTGTGTGTTTATATGTGTATGTACACATATAAACACATTTATATATATAGGTATATAAGCATTCATATACATATATATTTATTTATTGCTGACCCACACTGTGTGAGGTGTTTGTGTACCGCTGCCAGCATGAAAACGAGGCTCCCATTGGAGCCTATGAAATTGCAACTCCTGTGAACCCTTGGCTTCCAGCAATGTGAATACCAGCTTGCGTTCGCATTGCACCTTACTTGTAATACCAGCACACATGAACGTGTTCTGGTATTGCCAAGTTAAGTGCAAATATTATGCTCTCAGTAGCGTAGGGGGTAAGGACGGATCATAAGCCACTATGACTTGGCCCCCTCATAGTGATCACATCATCCATTTGGATTGGAACAGCCAATAGAATGCAAGCTCAATCCTATTGGCTGATTGGATCAGCCAATAGGATTAAATGCCAATCCTATTGGCTGATTGCATCAGCCAATAGGATTTTTCCTACCTTAATTCCGATTGGCTGATAGAATTCTATCAGCCAATCGGAATTCAAGGGACGCCATCTTGGATGACGTCACTTAAAGGTACCTTCATTCAGTCGTCGGATGTCGTTGGAAGAGGATGCTCCGCGTTGGATGGCTTGAAAATGGACCTGCTCCGCGCTGGATGGCTGAAGATAGAAGATGCCACCTGGATGAAGACTTCTGCCTGTCTGGAGGACCTCTTCTGGCCATTTGGATGAAGACTTCTGCCCGTCTGGAGGACCACTTCTGCCGACTTTGTGGAGGACTTCGTCCCGGCTGGGTGAAGACGTCTCAAGGTAGGGTGATCTTCAAGGGGTTAGTGTTAGGTTTTTTTAGGGTTGGGTGTGTGGGTGGTGGGTTTTAATGTTGGGGGGGTATTGTACTTTTTTTCAGGTAAAAGAGCTGATTACTTTGGGGCAATGCCCCGCAAAAGGCCCTTTTAAGGGCTATTCGTAATTTAGTATAGGGTAGGGCTTTTTATTATTTTGGGGGGCTTTTTATTTTATTAGGGGATTAGATTAGGTGTAATTAGTTTTAAAAAAATTTAATTTTATTATTTTCTGTAATTTAGTGTTTGTTTTTTTGTACTTTAGATAATTTTATTTAATTTTATTTAATTGTAGTTAATTGTAGTTAATGTAGGTAACTAATTTAATGGTAGTGTAGTGTTAGGTGTAATTGTAACTTAGGATAGGTTTTATTTTACAGGTAATTTAGTATTTATTTTAGCTAGGTAGTTATTAAATAGTTAATAACTATTTAATAACTATTCTACCTATTTAAAATAAATACAAAGTTGCCTGTAAAATAAAAATAAATCCTTAGATAGCTACAATGTAACTATTAGTTATATTGTAGCTAGCTTAGGGTTTATTTTACAGGTAAGTGTTTAGTTTTAAATAGGAATTATTTATTTAGATTTAGTTAAATTATATTTAGTTAGTGGGGGTTAGGGTTAGACTTAGGTTTAGGGGTTAATATATTTAATATAGTGGTGGCGGTGTAGGGGGGGGCAGATTAGGGGTTAATAAGTATAATGTAGGTGGCAGTGGGCTCCGGGAGTGGCTGTTTAGGGGTTAAATACTTTATTTAGTTGTGGCGGGGTCTGGGAGCGGCGGTTTAGGGGTTAATAAGTATAATGTAGGTGGCGGCGGTGTAGGGGCCGGTAGATTAGGGGTGTTTAGACTCGGGGTACATGTTAGGGTGTTAGGTATAGACATTCCCATAGGAATCAATGCTTTTCCGACTCCCATTGATTCCTACGGCATCCGCGGCCTCCAGGGAGGCAGATTGAAAACCAGGTACGCTGGGCTGGAAAAGTACCGAGCGTACCTGCTAGTTATTTGATAACTAGCAAAAGTAGTCAGATAGTGCCGAACTTGCGTTCGGAACATCTGTAGTGATGTAAGCATCGATCTGTGTCGTACTGAGTCCGGCGGATCGTATGTTACGTCACAAAATACTACTTTTGCCGGTCTGTAGGGTTTGATAACTATGGTGAATCAGGCTCTCCACAAATACGCTGCCGAATTCCAGCATATTTGCGATTGACGGCTTGATAAATAGAGGCCAGAGACGTAACAGGCTGAAAACTCTCTCACGCTCCCATTCATGGACAGTATAAAGCCCACAGCGTCACGTCCCAAAAAAATACTACCGGTCTTGGTTATTGCTGGTTTTTAAACAAAATCAGCACATAGAGTTCACATCTTAGTATATCCCACGTAAAGTTGCACCATGCCACACCATGGCATTCACTCATCATGCGCATTTTAATTTTTACTTTTCTATCCCTGTAATGACTTTTCATGCAATGACTGTTTGCTACATATGAAAATAAACACAATAGTAAAAGCTAAAATAATGGATGAGAAAAATAATAATAAAACTAAATAATAATATTAATATTCTACTTGGACATAGCTTTCCAAAGCAAATATTTGAATAACTAAAACCAGATTTCCAGATCATGTAGATACATAAAACATACAAAAAATCACCGGCATTTGCAAAATTCAGCTTATTTTTATGAGACCTGCAGATTAATTACAGTAAAGCTGAGTTCTATTAGAAAAGCCAGCAGGACAAAATGACCTACTCATAAATCTTCCAACAATGTGAAATATGGCTCCTTTGCCAATGACACCTGCTGAGACACTTTAGCTTGTATTTGGAACATGTACTTTATGATGAACATTATAGTTGGTACAATCAAGTATTTACAGTATAACAGGCCAGGTTTTCATTATAGCTGAACCAGTGCACAGGTGAATCAGTAACCATGAGAGAAACAGCAAAACCCCAGACGTACGTTTCGGCTTATTGTGGGTCTGGGGTTTTGCTGTTTTTCTCATTCAGAGAGGGATTGCTTGGTATTTCGGGGCTGGACTGTACTGTTAAGTCAGGATAAGACTGATATGTTTCAAGAAAGTTCTTCTCTGTGAAAGGCATATGTTGAGCAAAAAGAGGCTGCTCTTGGGTTGTAACTAGCCATAGAACAAGCTATTATGCTATTGTTCGTTCCCAGGTTGAGCGCTTCTCTTGTTTTATTTATGCAAATTATGACACTTAGGGAAGTCTCCCTAAATGCTATGCGGGAATCCAGACATGGACCCGTTGCTCAGTGTGCTTAGAGGGATATGGCTGCACTTCACTGACTAGGTCCACACTAGGCCGAATTGTATGTCTGGGGTTTTGCTGTTTCTCTTGTTCAGAGAGGGATTGCTTGGTATTTCGGGGCTGGACTGTACTGTTAAGTCAGGATCAGACTGATATGTTTCAAGAAAGTTCTTCTCTGTGAAAGGCATATGTTGAGTAAAAAGAGGCTGCTCTTGGGTAGTTACGTGGTAACTAGCCATAGAACAAGCTATTATGCTTTTGTTAGTTCCCAGGTTGAGCACTTCTTTCTTTTTATTTATGCAAATTATGATACTTAGGGAAGTCTCCCTAAGTGCTATGCAGGAATCCAGACGTGGACCCGTTGCTCAGTGTGCTTAGAGAGATATGGCTGCACCTCACTGACGAGGCCCACACTAGGCCGAAACGTATGTCTGGGGTTTTGCTGTTTCTCTCGTTCAGAGAGGGATTGCTTGGTATTTCGGGACTGGACTGTACTGTTAAGTCAGGATCAGACTGATATGCTTCAGGAAAGTTCTTCTCTGTGAAAGACATATGTTGAGCAAAAAGAGGCTGCTTCTTGGATGGTAACTAGCCATAGAACAAGTTATTATGCTATTGTTCATTCCCAGGTTGAGCGCTTCTCTCTTTTTATTTATACATATCCACTAATCCCTGGTGATTTCCTGCCTGGGAACTACAATCCACTTGATGTTCAAAAGATATTTAAAACTGTTATTGTGAGTAACATTCCTTCCAGGGCCAACCCAAGGGCTTCATGTGCCCCAGGTGAAATAGCTTTCCTGGCCAACCCGACACAAGGAGGGAGTTTGGTATTTTAACGAGGTGTGCATTGGTATATTCTTTGTGTAAGTTTTCTGTGTTCTTCAATTTTCACTTTAACAACACTTGCAATTTACATTATTGGTAAGATATTTATATTATATAATACGTTTCTATAAAAAAAAATATTGGGGGGGTATGGTTTACTCACTTCAAACAAAGGTTTGATCTAATATATATATATATATATACATATATATATATATATATATGGCTGCACCATCACTGATAAGGCCCAATGAAGGCTGAAACGATTGTCTGGGGTTCAAACTGATACACTACAAGAAAGTTCTACTCTGTAAAAAGCATTACTGGGCTAAAAAGAAGCTGCACCCAGGTGGTAAATTGCCATAGAACCAGCTATCAAGTTTTTGAGGAGCACTTCTCTCTCCTTCAGATTTTTATATAAAATGTTTATTTATGTGTATTGAAATTTTTTTCTCCATTATTTATTTTGCCCCTTTTGTTTAATTTAGCTTAAAAAATTAGGGATTTTTATCATTCTCAAAACTTGAAATGCACCTTCTGTCTTCTCGAGGCTAACCCTGCTACATATTTTCCATAATTGGATTTATCTGAAAACAACTGCAAAACAAAGCCTTGTATACTAACATAAAGCTTGTGTCTAGCCTTGCTGTGAACAGACTAAAGCCCAGATTGTTTGATCCAAATAAGGATAATTATGGATGGAGTTTGGCTTTTTAAAAACAATTACAGTAAAAGGATGTTACTTTGTTTTAAAAATATTTGGACTTGGCTGATATTCTACAGAAACACAGTAGTAATTACAATGTATTTATTGTTCCTTATAATGATTATTTATATACATATGCTTTGGATAAATGTGGATTTTAGTCCACAGGATGGTTTAGACTACATATTTACTAGGGCATGTGCCAATACTATGTAAATATGTGTTTGGTATAGAATGATAAAGTCAATGATCCTCCTTATGAGCCTCTATGGGTGAGTAATGCACTTGTTGGAGACACTCCGATTGTCTGATTAACCCCTTAATCACCAATGACAGAATTATTCCATCATGGAATAATTGAGCAAACAGAAGATGTGTCCTTAAGGGGATAAATGGACAGTCTACATCTACATTTTTATTGTTTAAAAAGATAGATCCCTTTATTACCCATTCTCTAATTTTGCATAACCAACACTGTAATAAAGGTTAGCTCAGCTGGCTGCCCTGTGGCCACACCCCCATGATGAGTCCCATTTGTAGAGCTCGTATGGGAGCCTGGCTACGTTAATATTAACAGCCCAGAGAGCATTCCAGGATGGCAGCTGCAGGATGCACCACTAGAAAGGTGTGTTTTATTCTATATCTCTCTGTAGTCTTTACTAGTCTAGTGCACTGTTGTAGCTACTTGCGATCAGCAGAAGGGTTAAATAATGGAATGGGTTAAAAATAACAAAGCAATATTTCATCTCTCTCTTGCTTGAATTGAATTATAATATGTAATTTTATATACATAATAATGTATTCTTACCTAATAAATTAATTGCTATCTTGGCATTGAGAGTCCATGATCTTTACTCTTGGGAATTACATCACCTCCCCACCAGAAGGAGGCAAAGGCACCCTACCAGAGCTTTACATATATCCCTCCTACTTCCCCTTCTCTCCCAGTAGTATTTATAGCCAAGGAACGAAGAAAGTAAGAAAGACAGTAGGGTAAAGAGGTGCAAACTAGGACTGCCGTCCCCATAGAATTCTTTTTGGGTGGGTTTGTGGACTCTCACTACCAAGAAAGAAATGTATTTATCAAGTAAAAGCTGTGGAGTCCACACAAAAAACAATGGGTGGGACAAAATGAAAGGCAGACACCTATTTTCTAGGCACTACTGCCTCAAGCACCTTTCTACCAAAAGCAGCCTTTACCGAGGCAAAGACATCAAAATGGTAACATTTTGTAAAGTTATGAAGTAAAGACCAAGTCACAGCTTTGCAGATTTGTTCTACAGAAGCCTCATTCTTGAAAGCCCATGAACTAGAGACTGAATGAGTGGAATGAGCAGTAATGCCGACAGTTGTATCTTGGCCAGCTTCCATTTAAGCTCTATGAATCATGCTCTTCAGCCAAAAGGATAAGGACACAACTGTGGCCTTTTAACCCTTACGTTTACCAGAGAACAACACAAACAGGCTGGAAGACAACCAAAATCTTTAGTCGCCAGAAGGTAAAATTTTAACGCCATAACCACATCCAAATAATGCAATAATCTTTCCTTTAAAGATTTAGGATTAGGACAGAAAGAAGGAACAACTATTTCCTGATAAATATTTTAACACCTCTCTTTCTTCTTGCCCTCTCTTGATGCGGCAAAGAATTACTGGGAGAGAAGGGGAAGTAAGAGGGATATATGTAAAGTTCTGTAGGGTGTCTTTGCCTCCTCCTGGTGGCCAGGTGAAGTTATACCCAAGAGTTAGGATCGTGGACTCTCACTGCCATTATAAATTAATATATATACTGTATATATAATGTGTCTATATATATATATATTTATTCTAGTAATATGGGCGGTACCATCTGAGGGCAGGGCTTTATTTCAAGGGGTGGAGTCTAGTGCCCCAACTTCTTCAAAATTCACTAGCCTCCACTGGAAGTGAGCACAATGTTAACTACATGAAACACATGAACTAGCGTTGTCTAACTGGAAAAAACTGTCAAAAAGCACTGAGATAAGAGAAATGAGTTTATATTTTAAAAAATAAATTAAATTCACAGTAAAACATTAAATAATGTGTTAATAATATGTTTTCAAAATAGTACAGGGTGAATTGAATTTTCAAATTACTCTTTTTGTTTTGTGTTTTTGCATTTTCCATACTGTCCCAAATTTTTCAAAATTGGGGTTGTACTAATATTTTGGTGTGTTCTTGCTATTAAAGACGTTACTAGCTGTAGTGGGGTAGAGCAGGTAGTGTACTGTTTTGGAGCTCTCAATCATTTTGCAAGATTGTCACATTTTGGAAGCTCTGTCAGAATGTCCCTCCAGCTGCTTTCTCTACCTTTTCTATGCCCTGTTTTCTAAAGTCAATCTAATGACCAGTTAAAGGGACATTGTACTAATAATATTGTTTGCTTTGCCTTGCAGTTGTTTATCTACCTATTTTTGGAAATCACTGTATATCTGGATGAAGGTACATTTATAAGCACATCCTATGGATGAGAACAGTAAATGACATTATAGTAGTTTCCATCCACAAAGTATTTTGATATCACTCCATTGTAGCCAATGCCTTAGTTAAAAAAAAGAAAAGAATTGTAATTGATGTAAAAAGACTTCAAAGGAAAATGCAAGAAAGAGCTAAACATTTCTAGAAACGGGTTAAACATCAAAATTTGTAGAGAATGTTTTAAAAAAACCTATACATGATGAAACAGAATAAAATAAACAGAAACAGAATAAACAACTGCTCTTTGTTACAGAGTAATAGAATTGTAAGTATTATGAAAAAAAAACTGGTCTATTCTAATACAATGTAATTCTAAGGTTGCTGAATTCAATTTGCCTCCTGTGCCTGATATTAGAAGGAAACATCTGAATAATGAGCTTTTAAGAGTAGACCTAGAAAGTACAATGTGTATGAAGCCAATCCATAATATATAACCAGGGCCATCATCAGGGGGTGACAGGGGGGACTCCTGTCAGGGGCCTAATGGGCCAGGGGGTATTAAAGCCGCCAGTGGGTATTACAGGAGAGTGCTAATTGAGCATGGGAAATGTTATTACAAGGAGTAAAGTATTAGCATTTGAGAGGATTTCTGAGTGTACACTAAACCACTATGCACAGTATGAGACTTGGCACTTTGTTTGTACAGTGTGTGCCTGAGTCAGATGGCAGACCATTTTCATTTGTAGAGGCAGTAGGACTTACTTAACAAATGTTTTTTATTTCTTTGGTGGGGCCAGGGGTCCATAAAAACATTTTTTTTAGCAGCAGTGTATTTATGATTATTTGACAATGCTGTAGAAATTCTATATTTAAAACCATGCAGAAATGTTTCCTCCTCAATACACAAATGGTAGGTGCCCTTTTGGCAGATATGCAGTTTTTTATATATATATATATATATATATATATATATATATATATATATATATATATATATATATATATATATATATTACATTCCAGTTTACTGCCCCTTTATGCAAGAACTTTCCAGATTCATGAGGCATTTTATCTAAGATTTTTACATCTGCATAATATGTTATACTCTCAGACTAAGATTGCTCAGTGTTTGAAATGAGACAGGTTAACTTAAAACTGTTCAGTTTACACTACAGCTGACTTAATTTTGAAATACATACCAACAAGCCTAAATCCTGCATTTAATCAGATCTAATACCACAGCTTATGGTTCCACCAAGACCATATAGAGTATAGCATTTTCAAAATCCATAAGTACAGCTGACAGATGGGAACATTTGTACACTATATTTGAAGTGGTGTTCTTGGTTGGGGAAAATGGGGAAAAACAAACAAACATATGTCAAGCTTTTAAAAGAACTTTTCTTCATCTAGCCATCTACCCAGATCATTAATGTACAATTTTGAATTCACAGAATTATTTTTGTTTGCACATTTACAAATATGATTCTTTAAAAAGTGATCTCTTCATTTCTGCAATTTTTTTTATCATGCATACTGTTGATTTAGGGGATGCAAGGTGCATAAATGTTTCCTCCTGTGAGTGTTTCTGTGGGTGTCTGTGTTTATGTCTTTGTGCTTTGGTTTGTGTCTCTATGAGTGTGTATTTTTTTTTCTGTGGGTCTCTCTGTGAGGGTGGGTGTGTATGTCTTTGTGCATTTTCTGTGGATGTCTGTGAGGGTGTGTGCTTATGTCTTTGAGCTTTTTCTATGGATATCTCTGTGAGGGTGTGTGTATCTATGTATGTATGTCTCTGTTTTCCGTGGATGTCTCTGTGAGGGTGTGTGTTTTCTGTGGGTGTCTCTGAGAGGGTGTGTGTGTGTGTGTCTTTGTGTGTTTTCTGTGAATGTCTTAGTGAGGGTGTGTGTATGTCTTTCTGTGTTTTATGTGGTTGTCTCTCATGTCTTTGTGTGTTTCCTGTGGGTGTCTCTGTGCATGTGTGTGTGTGTGTGTCTTTGTGTGTTTTCTGAGGCTGTCTCTGTCGGTGTTTCATTGGGCGTATGTGCAAGTTTGAGTTTGTGTGTGTGTCCATTGTCTGTTCCTTTTTAGGACATTTTGACCTTACTACTGATTATTCACATTTTTCTACAGACTTTGAGACTAACAAGACCTTTCCAGAAGTCACCAATCTACAATTTAACCTTTAAATTATTGTTTAGGCAGTTGAGGGCCCTTCCTTTCAGCCACTGCATGCTGTTGTCATCATTTAAATGGCATCTTCCTTTACAAAAAGATAATCAGAACTCCATATTTTGTTTTCTAAATCTCCTTTTTTTACAAAACTGTAGTTTTTTTTATATTACTTGTCAGGTCAATGTAAACAAGTGCTGAGTGTTTGGGTGTCTGTGTCTGAGTGTGTTTCTTTGCGTGTCTGCTAGAGTGTCCATATGTGAATCCTTATGTGTGAGTGTGTGTGTGTGTTTCAGTGTATGAGTGTGTGTGTGTGTATGTTTCTACCTTTACAACATTTCCAAGTTTAAGTAGACACTTCAGAATAAAGTGCATATATGTTTAGTCACTTGGTCAAAAATTGCACATGTCAAAGGAGGGGGGGGGGGGCCCTGATCAATGGTTAAGTCAGGGGCCCCAAAATTTCTAGTGGCGGCCCTGTATATAACCATGCAACCAATTGGTTGTTGTCCTTGCCCCAATTGTGAGAACTGTAATTTGATGATCAAAGGTCCCAAATTTGTACATCCTGAGATTGGGTGGAGATATAAAACCAATAGAATTTTACATTTGATTACACCATGCCATCTATGTGGGAGGATTTATTTAGTCAAAACCACCTGCAAGGTTAGGAAATGTATTAACAAACACAAAAGTAATATTATCTATAAGACCATGGTAGCACCAGTCTCATCCAAATTCTATCGTTGAGCATAACAACTGTGATTCCAAATAACTGAGTAAAATAAAAACCCATGAAAGGGAAGGAACAGAAAGCTATTGTTAAAAAGAAATTAGACTTTTTGTATCTATAAATTGAACTCAATAATGATATTTTTTTACTCTAACACATCAACTACAGAAATGTATTAAATCGAATTCAGAGTTTAACCCTTTGGGCACTTTTATTTCTAATTCTAATATCCAAAAGGCCTCCCCTTTTCTCAAGAAGTTTAATGCGGTCTTTGCATCTGGCCCGGAGGAAAAACCTTCTCTATGGCTTTCCATTGTAAACTGTCAGGTTCTTTGTTATGTTTCTCTTTAAAGGGACAGTCTACACAAAAAAATGTTATTATTTAAAAAGATAGATAAGGCCTTTACTACCCATTCCCCAGCTTTGCACAACCAACATTGTTAGATTAATATACTTTATAAAATGTAAACCTCTAAATGTCTGCCTGTTTCAAAGGCTATATAGACAGCCTCTTAATCACATGCTTTTGAATTTGCTTTTCACAACAGGAGACTGCTAGTTCATGTGGGCCATATAGATAACATTGTATTCACGCCCGGGGAGTTATTTAAGAGTTAGCACAACACAATACTAAATTACTAAATGAAAACCAATAGATAATAAACAGTCACAGTCATGTGATCAGGGGGCTGTCAGAAGATGCTTACATACAAGGTAATCACAGAGGTAAAAAGTATATTAATATAACTGTGTTGGTTATGCAAAACTGGGGAATGGTTAATAAAGGGATTATCTATCTTTTAAAACAATAAAAATTATATTGTAGTCTGTCCCTTTAAATTGCCTAACTATTGGTACAGGGATTCACCAGCCTTGATATTGGAAACATGCTCCCTAATAAGAGTGCGGATGTCCCAGTCATGAGAACTACATACTGTTTATCTGGCATAACACACATGTGGTAAGATATATCACAAATGTTGATGTACACTTTAGACATATAGGGGTCTATTTATCAAAGCGTCAATCTCAGTGCATTCGCCGGCGTCAATCTCAGTGCATTCGCAGCGGATCTGAATGCAATCCCCCTATTTATAAAAAAAAGTCAAAAAATACGCGCGTCAAGTACGGAGCGAAGAGCATCGGACTGTTGTTAACTGTCATCGATGTTGCGGTTATTCTGGTTTTTCCAAACTTTATTTATATCATTTCATTATTTTCCATGAACAAGTACATTTCTCTAAAGCTAATCTTTTATTTTTCAACTGTTAATGTCCAAGAAATAGCTAAATTTATACCTCAACAAACAATATCTCATAGAAAGTTATTTTTATATTTATTTGTTATACAAAAAAATCTGTTATATGATACTTGCACATAAATTAATGTGAATTTGTATTTCTAGAAGTCATGATGTGCTTTTATCTCATATTTTTTTTAGAAATGATTATTAATGCTAGAATATGTGCATATATCTTTGCACATACTTGTGTGTGTATATATATATATATATATATATATATATATATATATATATATATATATATATATATATATATATATATATATATATATATATATATATATATATATATATATATATATATATATATATATATATATATAATGTGTGTGTGTGTTATGTCAGAAATCTTTTTCAAACATATTTACTTTTCCCTAAATTCCTTTTTTTTTGTTCTAAACAATGCTGTCTTTCATATCTCTGTGTTTATTTATACTACTATATGTATAAAGTGTAAATGTATTATTATTCTGAGCAGGAATAATTGCAAATATATCATGTAATCTGGGTATCATATGTATTTATTTGCAATCAATGGATATTTTAAGAGCTGGGCCAGTTTTCTCTCTGTACCTGTGTAACCCCTGCTGATTGCTATCTAGTTGTAAAAACCACCCTTTCACAGGTGTTATAAAATGGGATGACATTTCTTACTGAAAAATAAATTAAAAAAAGGAATAAATACACTGAAAATAGCATGGCAGTAAAGAGGTGATTTTTATTTCTGCTGTATCTGAATCATGACAGTTTTATGTTAGGTAGGCTATCCCTTTGAGCTATCATCTTAAGATTAAATTGAATCAAACATCAATTTGATTTAAAATTTAAAATCCTTGTCTAAAATATTACACTGTGTGTCCTAATGCCAGCATCAATGTTTATCTTTAATACTAATTTCACATATACATACAGTACTTTCAAAGTATAATACACAATGTAACAAATGGCACTTACAAGTTCTGATGAGTGATCAATTACACAAGTATCGAGCAATTTGATTTGTTAGTGATAGTTTATAATGTATATTTGAATCAGATTGGCTGATGTCCTAAATCATGTGATTATGCATATTCCAATCAAAAGTGGTTGAAAAATTCACTAGTGTGTGGGTTGTTTAGGAGTTTGCGTCATAATTGATGCTAAAAGTGTTGCGTCAAAATTGGTGCGAAGTGGAGAGTGTGACTTGTATTACATGGCTTAAACATAGATTTTTCACAAAAAATAAAAAGGAAGTTAGCTATATTATGTTGTGTATTTATTTCATTTTTATCTCTATATCTATTAGTGCGACAAGTTTGGGGCAAAACTTTTCAACAAATTTGTAGAAATAATATTGCCCCCTTGCTTGTAATGAGAGACAAATTTGTAGCATAATTCATAAGTAGTAATGTATTTCATATTTTTATCCCTATATCTACTAGTGTACCAAACGTGGAGCAATAATATTGTTTGATTTAGAAAGGGTATACAATTTTAATAAAGTTTCAAATTTACTTTTATTATGTAATATACTTCATTCTCTTGCAGCATCGAACATAAGCTTTCTGTGTTTTCAGACTCCCATTGACTTCTATGGCATCCGCGACCTGAAGGGTGGCGGATTGAAAACTAGGTACGCTGAGTCAAAATAGATGTGAATGTACCTGTTAAATGTTTGATAAATTTGGAAAAAGTTCAAATAGAGTAGAATCTGAATTCGAAACATCTGTAATGATGCAAGCATCGATCTGAGTCGGATTGAGATCACGGGATTGTATATTACACCACAAATTTCAACATTTACCGATCTTGACACTTTGATAACTACGGCGGATCAATCTTGCAACAAATACGACGTGGAATTCAAGCATATTTTCATTTGACTCTTTGATAAATATACCCCATAGATCTTATTTGATACCTTTTGAGTATTGTGGCAGATTCAAAATATTGTCCCACCTCCAGATAATCACAAGCATTGCAGCCATTGCTTCAACACCTATACATTCCCAGATGAGTCAACCAGGATGAGATAGGTGCTGTTGCAACCGGCAATTGCGATAGAGAGAGTATATTTCCTATAGTAATGTTCCTCCTGTATGAGAACCTGCAACCCAAACAAGCAGTATTCATTAAATTCTCATCTGCCTAAAGTGCTGGAAAATGTGATCTAATAATTTTGCAAATCTCTTCATACTGTGCGCTATAAATGATAACAAAAAAGATCCCTTATAACAGCTGCTTTTCGGTTAGAATCGTATGCTCTCTTGATTTCAATCATATTGGATTTTTAGCTATTTAATTTTTTTTATTTTTTATTAATATTTTTTTTTATTGAGGTTTTAAATCATACATAACACCAAACTGATAAGGTTAAAAGGCAGATAAAAGTTAAGATCGTAATATGACGTTCCATATTATGTGTCCTTTACATCAAGATCTAAGCATGTACTATTGACCTTTGTAGAACATGAACAAATTATTTACACAAAATTCTAGTGTCGTACATCCAATATGGTATAGAAGACAAAGCATTTCAGGATATAACAGAGTTGTTCCTATATAACCCTAAACTATGGTCTATATCAAACCTCACTTAAGTTTATTTTAACTATTTCCCATTGTACTTGATAGGCATTCCATGACTATTGGCTTTGAGACTTTGGGGCCTATCTATCAAGCTCCGAATGGAGCTTGAGGCCCCGTTTCTGCAGGCTCGCCAGAAACAGCAGTTATGAAGCAGCGGCCTAAAGACCGCTGCTCCATAACCCTGTCCGCCTGCTCTGATGAGGCGGACAGGAATCGCCACAATTTAACCCGATCGAGTATGATCGGTTTGATTGACACCTCCCTGCTTGCGGCCGATTGGCTGCGTGTCTGCAGGGGGCGGCGTTGCACCAGCAGCTCTTGTAAGCTGCTGGTACAATGCTGAATATGGAGAGCGTATTGCTCTCCGCATTCAGCGATGTCTGTTGGACCTGATCCGCACTGTCGGATCAGGTCCGACAGACATTTGATAATTTGGCCTCTTTAAGTATTTGGGAATGATATTCCGTTAGAGCATATAAGGGAGAGGGGGATGTTGTAATGGAATTGTTGTAAAACATGTGAAATAGTAATTTGGGGAATTGTGGCTAAAGGATGTATTTTCCTTTGTTTACTATCGTAAACTTCATGGGGGGGGGATTTAGTAGTTATAGTATTCAATTTAGGGGTAGCGTGTTATATATATTGTAACACCTCCAAAATATATAAATGGACACTTTTAAACATTGTGTGAAAACCTAGTAAGACCAATAATTTTACGAGATAAGCAATAAATGTCACAAACTATATAATGTCATATCAAACTACACCCAGAAACATAATATGTACGACATAGGTAGTAGTAAGCCATAAAACTATTATCTATTAAACAAGTATTAACGACATAGTAGGTAAGCCATAAAACTATTATCTATTAAACTAAGTATTAACGACATAGTAGGTAAGCCATAAAACTATTATCTATTAAACTAAGTATTAACGACATAGTAGGTAAGCCATAAAACTATTATCTATTAAACTAAGTATTAACGACATAGTAGGTAAGCCATAAAACTATTATCTATTAAACTAAGTATTAACGACATAGTAGGTAAGCCATAAAACTATTATCTATTAAACAAGTATTAACGACATAGTAGGTAAGCCATAAAACTATTATCTATTAAACTAAGTATTAACGACATAGTAGGTAAGCCATAAAACTATTATCTATTAAACTAAGTATTAACGACATAGTAGGTAAGCCATAAAACTATTATCTATTAAACTAAGTATTAACGACATAGTAGGTAAGCCATAAAACTATTATCTATTAAACTAAGTATTAACGACGTAGTAGGTAAGCCATAAAACTATTATCTATTAAACAAGTATTAACGACATAGTTGGTAAGCCATAAAACTATTATCTATTAAACAAGTATTAACGACATAGTAGGTAAGCCATAAAACTATTATCTATTAAACAAGTATTAACGACATAGTAGGTAAGCCATAAAACTATTATCTATTAAACTAAGTATTAACGACATAGTAGGTAAGCCATAAAACTATTATCTATTAAACAAGTATTAACGACATAGTAGGTAAGCCATAAAACTATTATCTCAAAAACCTAGGGCTGTCTCATCTGTAGGATTTTATCTGTCGTTAGGTAAGTGTATGTCAGGTTAAAGTAGGATCACTAAGTGGCCTTAGTGGGGAGTTTTACACTTATAACTAACTATTCCTTCTCCTATTATGGACCTCTGGGGCCAAACATAGCAATATAGGTCTCGTTGAAGACTAAGAGATTTGACCTCTCTATATGTAGGTTAGTTAGGGTATACTTATCAGAATTGTACATGAAAATGTATAACATATACACTTGGGAAATTGAAATATATATATAAATGAGGATACGGGTGCGAGCTCCATGTCACTATTAGGGGAAGTGATCAAAACAGCATTGTGCCATAATCTACTGTGAAATTTGAAAATACCCCTTAGCTTTACATGATCAGAAGAAACCACAGAGTAGGTTACATGTGCAATGTTTAGCAGTGCATATGTATATATGTATATCCTCAGATAACTATAAGTATGTATAGCATTCCTAGTTAGAAAAAGCTGTAGAAGTTGCATATGTAGAGATAACAATCAATTCTGTCATATTAAACACTGTCTCTGTGGGAAGCTAGGCTGAAACTGAATATTATAACACTTAACCTATTAGGGTAGCCTAACCCATAGGAAACGTATAGTATAATAGGTCTCATAACCCAAACATGTAAAATACATGCATACTAAATAGAAACTCAGGAATGTGACCTTCATAAAGTTTAGTAGCTTTGTAAATATTAACATCCTTTGAAAAAAGGAAACACTGTAAATTGAGAGCCTGGAGGTATAAAGGAGATCCATACGTTAAATATTATCTAAACTGAAGATGTAGTAAATTATATAACAAGCCTAACCGGCAATCTCTATAGGTATGAATCCTCTCTTACTTATAAAGTATCTTGCTTGTAAGAAATCCAAAGGTGTTTTTTTTTTATTTCCCTCTTCTCACCCTGTTAAGGATAGGGAGAATAAATTTTTATATATACACGGTAACAAGTACATGCTGAACGAAATTATTATGTGAAAACGTGACATATATTCATCAAGCGGGTTGAGACATTAGGTCTATAGGCAGCTCTAGGAGTTTCCTTGTATGAGGTAAATTAGTAACCCCATCTCTCTATCTCTCCCTGACCCTAGTAACAAGAAGTCACCTTCTTAGTAGAACTATGTCTCGCTGTCACGGCCGTTGATAGCGGGACGATTTACAATATCTTGTAAAACAAATTATATATGTTTATGCAAGGGACATACCTAATACATTAAGATCTGTAGCGGTTCATATTCCAGATGACTAATGGGAAAATTATCCAAACAGCATTACATTATAATCCATTATCCCACTAGGAGTTTACTCTCATATAGATCACATTGTAAACTACGTGTGCGCAATATAATATATCTATATATGTATGCCAACACATAGTTATAGGTAAATATAGGGCTTCTATTGAAAAGAGCTATGGAAATGTCACCAACAGACTTATAATATCCTATACTGAACTATTAAACAGTAATTTATAAAAAAAAAAGCAAGATGAAGCTGTATACAGTATACAACTGGACTAACAAGAGAGTAGTTAAATCTCTAAGAATTATATAGTAAAGTAGGTCTCACTGTACAAACATAAAACCTGTAGATATATGCTAAAACAAAAACTTAGAGTTATGACCCTTATTGAGTCTAATATCTTTGTGGGTAACTTACACATATATGTGTTAGAATGGTAGACTGGAGGAGCCAGACTTTGAGCATATAGAAATTTTAGCCTATCTAAACATCTAAACCTATCTCCACAACACAAATGTGTTATAGATCACACTAAGAGTACTAATCGATTATATTCCACCGGAAGTATACACAGCAGTTGCTATAGTATATATCTGGTCTTGTAAACCTATATAAAAGGCAATGCAGTATTAGATAGCTGTGGTTCTGTTCTCGTAACAAGGTCCCTGAACTGTTAGGGGCCTTTAGTCCAACTAGAATAAGTAAACATTCATCTGGTGGTCGATTCCCTCTATCAGAAATGTAGGTGACTATGCAGCTAAACAGACAGAGGGTGTGTGCACTCTGGTAGCCAGTGAACGTTTGTAAAATAGAACCTAAAAAAGGTGCAAGCAGTCATAATAGTAATGAGAACAGCTTAAAAAGAGAGTCACACTCACACAAATCGTGAATGTCAAAGCATGACAAGGCTGCACTCAGGTTCAAAAAGTAGATTTTGTTTATTAAACCCCTTGATAAATCAAACAAACACTTAAATTAAAAAGGCTGCAAAACATACGTAAATACAAATCCAGGCCTAGAAAAGAATATAACTTTTACAAGGAAGAAAACATCAGAGTTTAGCAAGTACCAGAGAACATAAGTGTATAAAACACGCTCTATACCTTAACTCTAAGTAATTAGAACACAACAGTATAGCAAGCCAAACAGATTATTATTGGAGCATGTAACGCTATTGTAGCTTATAATGTTGCAAAGTTCCTTGAACTGTGACTTAGTTACCAAGATGGGAAGTGAAGCACTTAGTGTATCAACATGCTCCCCAAGCCAAAGAATAAAAGGCCCACTTTTTCCACAGGTTTGTAGCTATAAATCCCTTTAAAAAGTAACTTTCACGGTTGCCAATTGGTGTTCAAAACCGTTCCATTGCAGGTTTCCAGTGACAGAAAATTGCTCCCATAAATGCACGGAGTACCGCTCACCATATACCGCGATTTGAAAGTTGGGATGGTCTGGAGAATAGCCTTTGAAGCCTGGATCCAATTTGCCAGTTTACAGGTCACCAAACATTGGGCTGGCACTGGGACTTAAACCTATCTCCACAACACAAATGTGTTATATATTACACTAAGAGTACTAATCGATTATATTTCACCTGAAGTATACAAAGCAGTTGCTATAGTATATATCTGGTCTTGTAAACCTATATAAAAGGCAATGCAGTGTTAGATAGCTGTGGTTCTGCTCTTGTAACAAGATCCCTGAACTGTTAGGGGCTTTTAGTCCAACTAGAATAAGTAAACGTTCATCTGGTAGTCGAGTCCCTCTATCAGAAATATAGGTGACTATGCAGCTAAGGTGTAGGCTGTAAAGATTAGTTGTGCTGTACAGTCTGCCAGCCTGTCTAGTGGCTCAAGTCTGAATCAGTCTATGTTTAACCTATGCAGGCTTTAAAATATGCCGTCAAAGTTGTAAGCTGGTCTTCTCGGCCAGTGCCCCAGATCATGTGCAGGTCTTCATCATCTAGGGTCATTCTAGTCTGAGGCATACGCTCTAGGTTAAATAAATCTTGAGACTGTCGTGAGTATTACGGGGTATATGTGGAACTCCCTCAATAATAATTGGAGAGTGCTGCTGTGGGCCCCCCTGTAATTTATGCCATGATGACATCAATCCACTGCCGCTGTGATCAGATGGCTAGGATCCTCCAGGAACATGGAGCATAATGGACATCTGGTAGTTCTCATCCCGTGATCCTTGCGCAATTATCTGCGGGCATTCCTCTGCAGAATAGAGCAGATCATCTTGCATGGATATGTGAGTGTCGGCAGTTTCAGCTTACACAGTGTCCGCATCAATTATTTGGACTCTTTGCCCCTGTATAGTCCATGCAGATGGCTTACAGCTAGGTGTCAGCTCTTTTAGTGCACTGAGAAGCCGTAGCTCCAGGTGCTGTAAGGAAGTCTCGAGAATTCGTAGGACTTGCTTTTCCCAGCCTGCCCCAGCCGCCATTTTTCTTTTTACGGCACAGAGAACCAGACTTAGTATAATGTCCAAAGCAGCTCAACCAGCTCTCTTCAGCTATCTGGGTGTGGAGTATGGTCACTAGCTTAAGTGCTGTGGGCTGCACATATCTTTATTTCCATCTCTGAGCTTTCATTAGCTGCATCTGTAATCCATAGCCTCATGGCCGTCTCAAAAAACTTGCTTTAAAATTGGTTTTACTACTTAGGGTCCCAGTCATAACCCATATCTCTGCAATGTCTAACTAGCAGTAGCTAATTAACTTGCCTGAAATAATATAGTATAAATGTGTAGCTGAGTGGTTAACAGCAGTTAAATGAAATTCAAAGCTGTTTATGACTTAGCAAGTTCTGTAGCTTTAAATTTGTAACTTGGTAGCTACAAATGTAAAGCATGAAGGTAATTAATTCTAATATAGTTTCTTACTGGAGAAAGGTGGATGGCAACAATTTAAAGACTCCAAGAAAAATATATTAGACTAAGCAATGTTATATATATTAACATTATCAGCTGGATGAAAGTAACAATTAATATGTTGCAACATGTAACAAAGGTACTAATGAAACCCAAAACGTTTGTAAGGAAAATATGATCATAGAGCTAAACAATAATAGAGTGTACACTTAGAAAAGATTTAGGCAAAAACAGGAGTATAAGCCTTAGCTTACCAGTACCGGTCGATGGAGGAGCAGGAATATGATATACACCGAAGATAGTTGAGGTAATTGGGGTGTAACCAGGAAAAGCTGAGATTCTCAGGATGTGATATTCACAGGAGTCAGCTGGAGGTATTGGATAGAGTGAACTGACAATGTCAGTACTAACAGCAGGTAAGGAAACGGCTTGTGGAAGCTAGATTTGTGGCTAATTATTTAGGTACAAGATGAATAACCCCTAGGCAATGAGCAAATAATCAAGCAATGAATGAAGTGATCTGCTTGGTTAAATAGGCACAATAGGGGAGGAGTTTGACTTAAGGCAACAGTTGTGGAGTTTGACTTAAAGCAACAGTATTGATATATGACAATCTCTGGCAGGGAAGAAGTCTTATCAGGATCTTCAGCAGGGGTTCTGAATGACATATAAAACTACTAATTACCCCTAAAATTAGTGTTAGGATCCGGAGCTCATGAAGTATGCTTCCTACCGCTCTGGTGGCTAGCTCCACCCCCATTTTTAACTATTTAAAGAGACATTACAGCCAAAATTTGAATCCACATGGATGCATTTCAGTTTTGAATAGAAGCAGTTTTATAATACACACGTATTAGCAAAGATTCTTCTAATAAAAGCTATAGCAGGAACGAACAACCAGCTTGATAATTTTTTAGCTTGTTCTAAGGCAATTTACCTCCTGGGTGCAGCTTCTTTTTATCCCAGTAATGCTTTTCACAGAGTAGAACTTTCCTGTAGTATATCAGTCTGATCCTGACTATTACGGTCAGTCCAGTGCCGAAATACCAGGCAATTCCTCTCTGAACAAGGAACATGGCAACCGCAGACGTTCGTTTTGGTCTTCTTTTTTTAGCGCATCTTTGGCTTAGTTCACCTTCGGTATATATTGCTCAGACAAAAGCCAGACCAGAGTTTTGTAGCATGCCCCAAAGAAGTCTATTTGGTGAGGGCCGTAATATCCAACCTCCAGGTGTCAGCACACAGGAGGCTTTCACAAGTGCACTTAGATTTTACTTTTCACTTGTAATATGGAAATAAATATGCATTGTGCTCTAGTGATGTTAGAGCACCACAACGCTAACAATTTTACACTCTATATAGTATTGCAGTTTGGGTGCTTGAGCCAAAAGTTGAATTAGAAGAAAAAAAATAGTAAAATGCATAAAGAACAAATGAAAAACTTGTAAGAACCAGACATATCAGACGCTTTTCAAGTAGGCTTTTGTATAGAATTTTAGAAACTTTCATGGAAGCAAAAGATTCACAGCCAAAGAGATAATAAAACATGACAGATTAATTAAATCAATAATGATGATTGCATTTTGTCACTTTCATTTTGTACAAGTTTCACAGTTAAAAAATATGAACCTAACAACCTTGCAACTCCTAAAATTACCACTAGATGGAAGCAAAAATGAAGAAAAAAAAATTGTTCAATATGTGACAATAATATCCTTTATGGCTAAAAAAAAGACAATTTTCACTGTTACGTTTGAATAGAAATCACACAAAACACATCAAAATTATATTTAAAAGTAGAGTTACACTTTTAATAACACTATCTAATAAAAATTATTAAAAATAAATATTGCATTAAATAGTTATAAGGGCTCAAAGAGATGAGCTCTTTGGAGGCCTATTTAACAACGATCTGTTGGACCTGATCCAACAGTGCGGATCAGGTCCGACAGACCTCGCAGAGCAGGCGGACAGGGTTATGGAGCAGCGGTCTTTAGACTGCTGCTTCATAACTGCTGTTTCTGGCGAGTCTGAAGGCTCGCCAGAAACAAGGGGCGTCAAGCTCCATACGGAACTTGATAGATAGGCCCCTACGTGTTAGAAAAAAAAAAGGCAGGCAAAGGACTTTAACATATATATATATATACATACATGTCTAAAGGACTTTTGGGCACGTTAGGTTAGCACTCATCTGTAAACCTTTTACTTTCAGCTTGTAATACGCTCACTGCCTTTCGTGCATATAAAGCTTACTTCTAGCGCAGTTAACGCACAAGCTCGAGTGATAAATAGCGATCCACTTGTAATCTAGCCCAGATTGTGAATGTGGCCCAATGTCTTAGTCAGCATCAGTAATCATATGAATATACCGCAATTAAAAACTTTACTAAATATATACGGCTAGATTACGAGTTTTTGTCTGTAAGCTGTGCGGTGTTAACAAGCCTTTTTTTCTCACCGCTCACTTAAGACAACGCTGGTATTACAGGTTTTTCTAAACCCGGCGTTAGCTGCAAAAAAGTGAGCGGAGAGCAAAATTTAGCTCCACATCTCACCTCAATACCAGTGCTGGTGAGCTGGCAAAACGTGCTCATGCACGATTTCCCCATAGGAATCAATGGGGCAGATTCGGCTGAAAAAAAACCTAACACCTGCAAAAAAGCAGCGTAAAGCTCCTAACGCAGCCCCATTGATTCCTATGGAAAAATAATTTTTATGTCTACACCTAACACCCTAACATGAACCCCGAGTCTAAACACCCCTTACACTTATTAACCCCTAATCTGCTGCCCCCAACATCGTCGCCACCTGCATAATATTATTAACCCCTAATCTGCTGCTCCGGACACCGCCGCCACCTACATTATAATTATGAACCCCTAATCTGCTGCCTCCAACATCACCGAACCATACATTATATTTATTAACCCCTAATCTGCCGCTCCGGACACCGCCCCCACCTACATTATACTTATGAACCCCTAATCTGCTGCCCCCAATATCGCCAACACCTACATTATAGTTATTAACCCCCATTCCGCCGCTCCCCGATATTGCCGCCACTAATGAAAGTTATTAACCTCTAAACCTCTGGCCTCCCAGATCACTGCCACTAATAAAAGCTATTAACCCATATTCTGCCGCTTCTCGCCAATGCTGCCACTATAATAAATTTATTAACCCCTAAACCTCTGGCCTCCCACATCACCACCACTAAATAAAAATATTAACCCCTAAACCACCAGCCCCCAACATCACAAAAAACTAAATTAAACTATTAACCCCTAAACCTAACAACCCCCTACCTTTGTATTAAAAATACAATATCCCTATCTTAAAATAAATAAAAACTTAGCTGTGAAATTAAAAAAACCTAATTTTAAACTAACCATTAACCTAACATAACTATTATACTAAACTATTATACTAAAATTAATATAACTACCAATTAAAAAAAACTAATTACACATAAAAAAATACCTAACACTTTTAAAAAAAATGAAGTCTAAAATTACAAAAAATAAAAAATACTAAATTACGAAAAATAACAAACGCACTTATAAAAATAAAAACAATTACACTTAATCTAATAAACCTATAAAAATAAAAAAGCCCCCCCCATGGAAAAAAACCCTAGCCTACAATAAACTACTAATAGCCCTTAAAAGGGCCTTTTGTAAGGCATTGCCCTAAAGAAATCAGCTCTTTTACCTGGAAAAAAAATACAAAGACCCCCCCAACAGTAAAACCCACCACCCAACCAACCCCCCAAAATAAAAACCTAACTCTAACAAAACCTAAGCTACCCATTGCTCTGAAAGGGGCATTCAGCTCTTTTACATTGCCCTGAAAAGCTCTTTTACCTAAAGCTCAAAACCCTAATCTAAAAAAAAAAACACAATTTTTTTTTTAAAAAAAACTAACACTAACCCCCGAACATCCACTCACAGTTTCTGAATTCCGGACATCCATCCTCATCCAGGCGGCAAGAAGTCTTCACCCTGGCGGCGAGAAGTCTTCATCCAGGCAGCGTCTTCTATCTTCAGCCCAGCGGCGTGGAGCGGATCCATCCTTGAAGACATCCGGCGCGGAGCATCCTCTTCATACCGTCACCGCCGTACACTGGATCTTTAATACAAGGGAGCATTTTCAAAATGGCATCCCTTGCATTTCTATTGGCTGATTTGATTCTTGAAATTCAAATCAGCCAATAGGATGAGAGCTACTGAAATCCTATATGCTGTTCAAAACAGCCAATAGGATGAGAGCTAATGAAATTCTATTGGGTATTTAAATCAGTCAATAGAATTTAAGTAGCTCTCATCCTATTGGTTGATTTGAACAGCCAATAGGATTTCAGAAGTTATCATCCTATTGGCTTATTTTGAATTTCAAGAATCAAATCAGCCAATAGGAATGCAAGGGACGCCATTTTGAAAAGGCTCCCTTGCATTGAAGATCCAGAGTAGTGACCGTATGAAGAGGACGCTCCGCGCTGGATTTCTTCAAGGATGAAACCGCTGCACGCCGCCGGGATGAAGATAGAAGACGCCGCCTGATGAAGACTTCTCGCCACCTGGATGAAGACTTTTTTGCCGCCTGGATGAAGACTTCTCGCGGCCTGGATGAGGATGGATGTTAAGACTGCAGAAACTGTTAATGGATCTTCGGGGGTTAGTGTTAGGCTTTTTTTTTGGGGGGGTGTTTTTTTTTTTTAGATTAGGGTTTTGGGCTTTAAATAAAAGAGCTGAATGCCCTTTTCAGGCCAATGTAAAACAGCTGAATGTCCTTTTAAGGGCAATGCCCATACAAATGCCATTTTCAGGGCAATGGTTAGCTTAGGTTTTTGTTAGAGTTAGGTTTTTTATTTTGGGGGGTTGGTTGGGTGGCGGGTTTTACTGTTGGGGGGTCTTTGTATTTTTCCAGGTAAAAGAGATGATTTCTTTAGGGCAATGCCCTACAAAAGGCTCTATTGGTAGTTTATTATAAGCTAGGGTTTTTTTTATTTTGGAGGGGGCTTTTTTATTTTTATAGGGCTATTAGATTAGGTGTAATTGTTTTTATTTTTGATAATTTTGTTTTTTTTCTTCGTAATTTAGTGTTTGTTATTTCTCTTAATTTAGTATTTTTTATTTTTTGTAATTTTAGACTTAAATTTTTTTTAATAGTGTTAGTATTTTTTAATGTGTAATTTAGTTTTTTTAATTGGTAGTTATTTTAATTTTAATATAATAGTTTAGTATAACAGTTATGTTAGATTAATTGTTAGTTTAAATTTAGTTTTTTTTAATATCACAGGTAAGTTTTTATTTATTTTAAGATAGGGATATTGTAATTTTAATTTAAAGTTAGGGGGTGATAGGTTTAGGGGTTAATAGTTTTATTTATTAGTGGCGATGTGGGGGGGCTGGCGGTTTAGGGGTTAATAGGTTTAGTTAGTGGTGGCGGTGTCGGGGAGCGGCGGAATAGGGGTTAATAACTTTATTATAGTGGCAGGGATGTGGGTGGGCGGCAGATTAAGGGTTAATAAGTTTTAAATAGTGTTTGCGATGTGGGAGGACCTCGGTTTAGTGGTTAATAGGTAGTTTATGGGTGTTAGTGTACTTTTTAACAGTTTAGTTATGAGTTTTGTGAAACATTTTTGTTACACAAAATCCATAACTACTGCTCTCAGATGGCGGTATGGATTGTGTCTGTATAGGTTGTAACACAAGTATTATAGCCTCACCGCACAAACTGTAATACCAGCGCTATGGAAATCCCACACAAAAACGTCATTTTTTTAGTGCAGAATTGACGTTGCATCACAGGCTAAAAAGCTTGCGGTATAGCTATACCGACACAACTCTTAATTGCTGCGTTACTGTTTTTACGCTGAAATTGCCATTTTTTTAGCTTTAAAACCGTAACGCACAACTCATAATCTAGGTGAATGTAAAAGCATTTTTTTGTTTTACCTGAAGTGATATTTTTGCACATATATTTTTTATTACTACTCAAGTTCGCCCGCTGGCCCTCCTTCCTGCGTTTTTTTTCCCCTTGGACATTTCTCAAGCAGCCAATCAGAAGTGTGGCCATACGGCTCACTATTTTCAATGTAAGTCCTTACACGCATCTGGTAATACTTGCATCTGGTGATATATGTAGAGCAGCTCTGTTTACCATTCTAGTGACCTAAAGAGCAGTCCCACTACAATAGTGAGCAGAGCCGTTGAGGGAGCGGAGGGAAGGTGTATGATTGACAGGAGAAAAAAAATATAAAATCTAAAAAATTGTAAGTAACTCTAAAACTCTACTCAGAAAAAAATAAAACCATTAGAAACAACATTTAAACAGTAACTGTTAAATATAGCTGTGGTTATCAAACATACCAGAACCACTCAGCATAAACAAGCCCTAAATGGGTCTGAAAAGAGCATTTTCTCCCCACCTATTAGTCCGGTTTAACATTATTTAAAACTGCTATGAGTAAGCAATAGCATTCTTTTGCTACTGCATTTAATACCAAGATTTGATGTAACATGTTCATTCACCCACAGGAAAAAAAAAGATGATACTATTAATGTCCATAATCCTAAGCACAACTCAAAAAAGCTTAAACCATCAGCCCACCGAGGGATAAAATTAATCTATAAGGTAGTTTGTCAGCAAGAAAAAGGTTGCTCTAGCTGACTGAATGAGCCACAGCAGATCTTAATCACCTTCAGTAGGATCCTCAAGTTAAAACAAAATTCCTGCTCAATGAGCAGCTGTGGATCCAAGGTCACATATCCACGCCACATACGGGTCTTTTATCTCAACACCAGCTAAGAGATTCAACATATTTAAAATATAATGCTCTGCATTCAACTCTTCGCAATGGTGTGCACTACAACTGTGAGGACAAAACTCCTGCTGCCTGGTCAACAGGCTCTATCATTACGATTAGCTCCTTCTGAGATCTGAAATGTTAAGAAACTCTCTTTTTCAGCTGTGTTCATAGCTGATGATATGGAGGGGGTCTTGTTACTCATCCTGGACAATTAAAGTGTCTGAAAGCTCAGAGCCCCTCTCCTTGGCGCTAAGCATTGATGGATCTGCGTATGCCTGAATAGTTGTTAGTCTTACAATAGTATGCACAGGATCTTCAGGAACTACAGCAACCTCTATGCACTTTTGTTGGCTATGGTCTCTACTCGCTATAAAGGTCACAGTTATCTCATTCCTTTCACGTAACTCGGATATAATCTTCTAAAGGAGCGCATCTAAATTTCTCTTTACTGTATCTAAATTTTTCCAGTTAGGCAGAAGCCATCCTGGCTTCCCATTTAACATCTATTTGAGGTCTTCATTTCATTTCGGATATCGGTTACTTGCCTGTAATTCCAGAATTGCTTACCCAGACTCCAAAGGGTGGGGGATAAGCTTTCCTGAATGACAGGGATTCAAAACGAAACACCAGTTAGCATAAAAAGTTTACCAATGAGTATATAAAGATGCTCTAAGCTAAAATTCTAAGCTAAAATTCTGGATAATTAATAAACTCAATGGATGCCTCCCAGTAAGTTCCCCAATGGATGGGGTATTTGTTTTTAGCACAAATATGTGGCATAGTTTTACTAAACATTATACTGGTGCCAAATAGCCACATTCTGGGAGGCTTTGAAGCAAGGATTAAAGGAATATGATACCCAAATGTTGAAACACTTGAAAGTCATGCAACATAGCTGTCAAGAGCTAACTAGGAAATTTCACCTGAGCACCTCTATGCAAAAAAGGAAGATATTTTTAAGTATTCACACACCACTATAAAGAGACTTTAAGCAGTCAATCAAAATGCTAGTCCCAAGACTTGCAAGGAATTGTGCATCTGGCATATGCAAGCATAATCATGTTATTTTCCTATTCAGTTTAAGGAAGTTTACTCTGAAATCTCAGTGAAATCTCAGTGAAATCTCGTGAGATCTCAGCAAAGCAAAGCATGACCTCAGCACTGATACTGATTGGCTATTGTTTTTTTTTGGGGGGGGGGGATTCAACTTGCAGGTGGACAGCAGCTGAAGTATAACTGTTCACAGACCTGAAGAAATTTTGAGGTAAAATACCTTCTTATTTTACATAGAGATGTTCAGGTGATATTTTCATGTCAGCTCTATACTTTTAAGTGATTTAGCATATAAGCATTATGTCCCTTTAAATGTATCTGTCCCTAGTTCAGACATGAAACAAAATATAATCTGAAACTCTGATGTTCTATTATTACAATATAGGTACATTTACATAAAAGATTTGTTGAGGATTTTTGTTTTCAAAGAAAGTGTAAATTTCTGTTTTGTATTTTTTCAACGAAATGTGCTTTGGCGATAGCGACAGTCAGTCTTTTTAAATGTCTATTTTAAGCATTTGTTAACAGTTATTTGACCTTGACATGAAGGCTTTGTTCTGTTAGTGAGATTTTGGCTTTGAATTTCTTTCTCATTTTGAATAACAAGTGTCATTGCAATGCACATTAACCTTTTAGCATGAGAAATGCAAATGTGACCGTTCTTATGTGTTTTATTTCTTATGTGTTTTATTGTCTATTCTCTTATAAAAGGTACATTTTGTAACATAAGTTTTAAACTTTGCAGTAATTGATAAATGCAAGTTTGATGCAACCAATTTGACAGCATTTTTCTGTTGTTTTTTTTTTTTCCTTTTTATTTATTTTTTGTATAGTTGAATTGTTTGCTAGAAATTTGGCATAGATAGATATGTTGATGGCATATGTGTGTTTTTATGAAAATTAAAAAAAAAATTATTATTTAAAAAAAATATTTATTCAGAAGTATAAGGTAGGAAAACATGAGAACATAAAACTGTTTTGTTTTCTTTTTGTGTGTTTAAGTTTCTACTGATTTGTTGTTGAGTATTTGTTATCTTTTTTTTTTTATAACTTTTTATATCTTAAAGTGCCATAAACCATGTTGAGATCTGTGCAAGCGCTAATTAAGTAAAAATTGTCTGCATAAAAGAATTGTTTAAAAATTGCTGGCAAGTATTTTAAAATAGTTTTCAAAATAAGCAAAATTAATTACATTGCCATGCTGTCTGGAGTAGTCTGATCCACCCCCATCAGTGTTTAGCATCAGAAAGACAGGAATTCTATTTTAAGTCAGTTCACAGCAGCTTATTTGCTTCTCTGCATGTTCCAGCAGATAATGCGTGTTAAAGCCTGCATTCTACCAAATCAAAGGTGGATATAGATGCAGCCATAAAGCCTGCATTCTACCAAATCAAAGGTGGATATAGATGCAGCCATAGAACATAGAAGGAATTGTGTGGGGGGAGCTAGAGCTGTACAATTCGTAAACTTAAAAGAAAGGGTTAATGGCGAGGCACTGCAGTATACATTTGCAGGTAAAGTAATTAAAGTACATATCATTATAATATGTCACTATCCCAACTTGTTTTATGTCCCTTTAAAGTGCATATGTAAACAAATTCATATACATAACATTATATATATATACAGGTGAAACTCGAAAAATTTGAATATTGTGCAAAAGTTCATTTATTTCACTAATGCAACTTAAAAGGTGAAACTGATATATGAGATAGATTCTTTACATGTAAAGCAAGATAGTTCAAGCCGTGATTTGTCATAATAGTGATGATTATGGCTTACAGCTCATGAAAACCCCAAATCCACAATCTCAGAAAATTAGAATATTGTGAAAAGGTGCAATATTCTAGGCTCAAAGTGTCCCACTCTAATCAACTAATTAAGCCATAAGACCTGCAAAGGGTTCCTGAGCCTTTAAATGGTCTCTCAGTCTGGTTCAGTAGGAATCACAATCATGGGAAAGACTGCTGACCTGACAGTTGTGCAGAAAACCATCATTGACACCCTTCATAAGGAGGGAAAGCCTCAAAAGGTAATTGCAAAAGAAGTTGGCTGTTCCCAAAGTGCTGTATCAAAGCACATTAATAGAAAGTTATGTGGAAGGGAAAAGTGTGGAAGAAAAAGGTGCACAACCAGTAGGGATGACCACAGCCTGAAGAGGATTGTCAGGAAAAGGCCATTCAAAAGTGTTGGGGACTTTCACAAGAGCCACCACACACAGAAGAATCCTGGACATGGGCTTATAATGTCGTATTCCTCTTGTCAAGCCACTCCTGAACAACAAACAACGTCAGTAGCGTCTTACCTGGGCTAAAGAAAAACAGACCTGGTCTGTTGCTCAGTGGTCCAAAGTCCTCTTTTCTGATGAGAGCAAATTTTGCATCTCATTTGGGAACCAAGCACCCAGAGTATGGAGGAAGAGTCGAGAGGCACACACTGCAAGATGCTTGAAGTCCAGTGTAAAGTTTCCACAGTCTGTGTTGATTTGGGGAGCCATGTCATCTGCTGGTGTTGGTCCACTGTGCTTCATTAAGTCCAGGGTCAACGCAGCCGTCTACCAGGAGATTTTGGAGCAAAACCTGGTTCAGTGACCGTGGGATTACTGTGCTTGATTGGCCAGCAAACTGAGCCTGACCTGAACCCCATAGAGAATCTATGGGGCATTGCCAAGAGAAAGATGAGAGACATGAGACCAAACAATGCAGAACAGCTTAAGACCGCTATTGAAGCATCCTGGTCTTCCATAACACCTCAGCAGTGCCACAGGCTGATAGCTTCCATGCCACGCCACATTGAGGTAGTAATTGCTGCAAAAGGGGCCAAAACCAAGTACTGAGTACATAGAGTATGCATGCTTATACTTTTCAGAGGTCCGATATTGTTCTACAGGTATGTACAATCTTTGTTTTATTGATTGCATGTAATATTCTAATTTTCTGAGATTGTGGATTTGGGGTTTTCATGAGCTGTAAGCTAAAATCATCACAATTATGACAAATCACGGCTTGAACTATCTTGCTTTGCATGTAATGAGTCTATCTCATATATTAGTTTCACCTTTTATGTTGCATTAGTGAAATAAATGAACTTTTGCACAATATTCTAATTTTTCAAGTTTCACCTGTATATACATATATACACAAAGAAAACAACAAAACCACAAAAAGAGCTCAATTACAGCACTCGGCTATTTATTCAAAAATATATATAGCAGTGAAAAATAATTTCATGGGCATAGCAAAATATCAAAATGCATATATCCTAAAAATACCTAAATATAGGCATCCTAAAAATCAGTCTTAGTATACCCATAAATTAAATAGATGTTAAATGTGGATTTACAAGTTATTCAGTAATGGTAGCCTGCCATGTCCAAAAATTAAAGGCACCCTAAATAGCATCATATTCACATATCCTGCTGTGGGGAGCTGAATCATCAACAGTTTTTTCTGCACCACAGGTCCTAACCCACAATTATTAACTGTAGTAAGATGATTTACATCCCATTTACTTCATAACTGCTGTTCTGTCACCAAAGAGGATCACGTCCCTTAGTTCCGTTATCTTGCTGAATTTCTCATGATGCAATAGATAGTGAGTTTGACAAACAGGACACTTTTATCCTCAGCAGGAATACAATATTTTCCTTGTGGGTAAGACACGCCCATTAACTTCAGTGTTTTAACAATGGTTACGCTGTTGAAACTTTTGAGGCAGTGGTCTGCAAATAAATGTAAAAGTTGAAATCAAATAATATGTTTAAACATAATTTAACTAAATAACAAATTAATATAATTACAATTCTTGAGAGAAATAAAGAAGTGGTAATAAAACCAACAGATAAGGGTGGTATTGCGGTGCTTGACAGGGAAGATTATCTAATGGAATCTAAAAAGATTTTAGGAGATATCAGACATATGACATATTAAAACAAGACCCTACTGAGACATTTAAAGAAGAGACGGGTAAGATGCTGACTGATGCTAAACAAAACTGCATTCCAAATGACAAAGAACATAGATACCTTTCTATTAAACACTCAAAAATATCAGTATTTTATTACTTACCCAAGATCCATAAATCTTTGGCTAAACCTCCTGGAAGATCATAATATCTGGTATAGAGTCAATATCAAGTAATTTGTCTGAGCACATAAACAAACACTTACAGGAATGGATAAGTAATTTGCCATCATACCATAAGGATTCCACTCGAGTATTAAATATTCAAAATTAATTTCCCTTGTAGCCTAATTATATTTTTTGACATGCAATGTAGCTTCATTATATATGTTTATACATCACCAGGAAGGAATAAAAGTTTATTCTTAGTACTATTTTTCAATTTACATTGAAATTACAGAAGATTTGTTGAGGATTTTTGTTTTCAAAGAAAGTGCTAATTTCTGTTTTGTAATTTTTCAAGAAAATGTGCTTTGGTGATAGCGACAGTCAGTCTTTTTAAATGTCTATTTTAAGCACTTGTTAACAGTTATTTGCCCTTGACATGAAGGCTTTGTTCTGTTAGTGAGATTTTGGCTTTGAATTTCTCTCATTTTGAATAACAAGTGTCATTGCAATGCACATTAACCTTTTAGCATGAGAAATGCAAATGTGACCGTTCTTATGTGTTTTATTCCTTATGTGTTTTATCGTCTATTCTCTTATAAAAGGTACATTTTGTAACATAAGTTTTAAACTTTGCAGTAATTGATAAATGCAAGTTTGATGCAACCAATTTGACAGCATTTTTCTGTTGTTTTTTTTTTTCCTTTTTATTTATTTTTTGTATAGTTGAATTGTTTGCCAGAAATTTGGCATAGATACATATGTTGATGGCATATGTGTGTTTTTATGAAAATTAAATAAAAAATATATTATTTTTAAAAAATATTTATTCAGAAGTATAACAGATAAGGGTGGTATTGCGGTGCTTGACAGGGAAGATTATCTAATAATCTCTGGTATAGAGTCAATATCAAGTAATTTGTCTGAGTACATAAACAAACACTTACAGGAATAGCTAAGTAATTTACCATCATACCATAAGGATTCCACTCAAGTATTAAATATTCCAAATTAATTTCCCTTGAAGCCTAATTATATTTTTTGACATGCAATGTAGCTTCATTATATATGTTTATACATCACCAGGAAGGAATAAAAGTTTATTCTTAAACACAATTTGTATATGGGCAAATGGGAACAAATATTTTAGGATTTATGATCTTCTAGTACAGTACATTGATGATATTTTGATGATATGGAAAGGAGGTTTGGAAGACTTAGAATATATCATGAGTAGTATGAATAAAATCCATACTATTTTTCAATTTACATATGAGTATACAAACATTCATTTTTTGGACCTCAACTTTAGTATTGTTAATGGGAATATAGAAACTTCCACATCCTTTAAAGCCGTTGACTGCATTAACTACATTAATCAAGTTAGCTGTGGAAATCGAATATCCCAAAAGGGCAGCTATTACACATTAGAAAAACAAGAACAATAAAAACTCCTAGAAAGAAGTTATGATGAATGTATTATAGATAAGAACATTGAAAAAGTTGAGCAAATTATAGAAATACCATTTTAACATATAAATTTAAAGGTAAAAAATATGAACAAAATAAGTGTTCAGTTCATCACAGAATACAGTGAAAATAGATATATAATAGAAAAGATTATCAAAAAACATTGGCAACTCCTAAAAGAGGATAAGATTATAGAAGAGAACTTGAGAGACACTACTCAATTTATTTATACAAGAACCCATAATTTAAGAACAATATTGGCCCAAGTATATCCAAAATGAAAACTACTCTTTATGATGTAAACCTAGGGGGTAATAAACTTAGAGGCTTCTTTGCATGTCAAACATGCAAGGCATATCAATATGGGATTAAGTCAGATACCTTAAGATCCAAGGTTACAAATTAAATATTTAAGATTAAAGAGGTGATATTATACAAGGCTAAGGGCATACTTTACCTCTTTGAATGTGGGTTTGTGTTACAGTATGGGGGTTAGACATCAAGTCATTTGAGGGATAGGGTTAGAGAACATCTTCTCCAAAAAAAATGGAAAAAAAAGAAAACATCCCCTTGTATAAAGGATTGCCATAATAATAGAGATACTAGTTTTAAATACATGGGTCTATGTAAAGTACCTAGGCATTGGAGGGGTAAAGATTTAGAGAACAGATTTCTTTTTGTGGAATGGAACTGGATAATTAATTCAGATTGTGTTTATCCCAAAGGTTTGAATGCCAATACAGAAATTTTTCACCGCCTGTGATCTTTTTTTAATTTTTTTTCTCATCTTTTTCAATTTCATATTCTGTGAAGAAATTTTACTTATGAATAAATAGAACATATTCTGCTATATTAAGAATATTGGAAAGTAAAATATTAATATTTTATGTCGGGTTAGCACACTTGAGAAAATGCAATCAGGTTTGCACGTGAGTAGGGTATTCGTTTTTTCCCCACTTTTTTTGCTCCATTGACTTCTATGGGGGAAAATGTTAACGCCGTTGTGATATTCAAAGTTCAATTTTTTTGCGCAAGAGCGAAAACTTTTTACTTTCAACTTGTAAAACAAGCGCTACCCGACGTGAGCAAAAAGCTTACTTTTGCATTAGTTGAACTGCGTTCGTATTACATGTTGAAAGTAAACTGTTTTTTCTCCAGTGGTAATATAGGGATGGTGAACAGAGCGCCTAAAATCTGAAGGCTAAGGTTACTGTAGTGTTGAAAATCTCTTACAGTATCTAGTACTAAGAGTCGGTGATATATATATGTTAAAAAACATTTGAAATTGAATACATCAAAATAGAATGAATCTATGAGTACAGTAAAACATAAAAACATCAAAGCAAATGACATTAGAACTGTTGGTATAACGTGTTGTGGACAATCCTAGTCCGGATTATACAGTGATTGTCTGCTCGTGAAAGAAACAGATCATCAGCAAGTGTGTGATTACACTATTTTAGTGTGGCAGTTAATTCCTTACAATCCCAATTAAGGAATTCTAAAACAAAGGTAATAATATCCAAATGTGTGTGTGCCCAAAAATTGTATATGACACTTGGAAGTCTGTGTAAAAAACGTCCCTCAATACTAGTAACAAAAATTGTGGAAAAAAAATAATTAAATAAAATCAAATAAAATCCAATACTCTTGTGTATACACTGTCAGTATATTTATAAGAATCTCAGTAGTGCTCTCCGAATAATATGTCAATCTATGGCAGGGTTATAATACAATATATTTAATAATTATCCTTTAAAAATAAACCCTCAATCAATATGCATCTACTAGAAACCACAAAATTAATATAAATACCTGAATTCTTTTTATTAGTTACTATCTATGAACACATTGGAATATATTTGTAATTCCAGAATATGAAACAATTTTATACACGTTTAAAAACTATTAAGATATGCTATACTTCTTACAAAGCTCAAAAAAGTTTACTTTTAAAATTAGCCTTATTTACAATAGCCTTTCATTCAATTAACACAATGAGATTCTATGTAATATACTCAGCTATTTACCCATGCTTTATTCTAACACAATTATAATTTACAACATCAGAAACTGCACAGATAAATTACTTAGCCTACAAGATACAAACTTAACACTATACAGGGCTATGGATACCAGTTTTAAAATACAATTTATTTCTTTAAGTCTGCTACATACAGCAACAATGAATGTTTGCTTTAAATGTTTTGCATACAAAAGGCAAGCTAAGAGCTAATCAAGACTATGCAATACAGTTTAAAACACAAATTGCTCTCTTCAATCTAACAGAAATCTTTTAATAGTTTACCAGGATGAACACCAATCGATATCCAATATCTCTCAGCAGGTTTAATCTCACCTCAGAAATACCAATAAGTATATTTTGCAATCAATGAGCAAAGGTAGACCAGCTTTGCTAGAGTAATGGTACTTCACGCCCAACAAACCAGTTACAAGTCAGCTCAGCAGAATCTGTCCTTCTCCTATCTTGCCTTAAGCTTATATGTGTTTCCATCATGGGTGAGAATATGGGAGGCCCTTCGTGCTTGTCCCTTCTGATTGGTTCACCTTGTGAATGTATGTTGTCAAGGAGATGCATCCTTGCAACAACCAATCATCTCTTTGCTATAATACCTGCATCGCAACACCTGATTCTGTCCATCGGGGGCAACATTACATTTCACCATCCAACATTTTTAACAATACAATATTTCTATGAAGTGGTTATTCGCTAGACCATAACTTCCTGCATCAATCACTCACAATATTAATTATAAATGGGGCAGCATCATATCATTTTTCTGATTATTCTAATATGAAACATCATGTGTCTTTAACATTATATTATATTAAAACAATTTATATTGCTAACTATTCAAGATTGATAGCATTTAAAATCCTGATATGGCATTCATGCAAATACAGCAGGTTTCACATTTTTTATAAATTCTGCATGCATGAATCTTGTCTATGGTCCATATGAAATAAAAAATAAGTGTTATTAATCATTTCTTTTTAGGTCCACAAATATCTATTTATATTCTTAAAAATACAGAGGCTAAGATATTTTATTCTTTCGAAAAAAAATAATATATATATATATATACACACATTAATTTCTATGCAGTATCTTGTATTTATCATCTTTGAAAAAGAAAATAAAAAAATACAGAGGTTATTATTCTGACACAGTTAAACACTTTAGACTGACTAAAATAGTCACCAATCAAGCTTAGCAAATACACATGTAATATTAGAAAATTAGACAATCTCCCAAATTTCTATATTCAATACATTCTGAGGCATACATTCAAATATGTTTATTTGCTGTATTTTTTAGTAAATTTCAAAGTTACACTATAACATCTGTCTTTGCTGGCCAAGTTTTCATTGCCCCACTTACATAGCATGGGGTCAATTTGCATTTGAAATGTACATGGTTACTTTCTCACAAAATATCTCACCTAGGTCAGACTTCTAGGCAATGTTTGTGAGGGGTAGGAGATTTTTATCACATATTTCCAGGTAGTGACCACATGGCCTTTTGAAATGGCTGTTAAATTTAATTAAACCAAATGTCTTATTGCTCTCACTTGGATGCCCTTTTAACTTATGCATCCTGAATGGGGGAAGAACTGACATGAGTTAAAGGGACACTGTACCCAAATTTTTTCTTTTGTGATTCAGATAGAGCATGCAATTTGAAGCAACTTTCTTTTTTTTTTTTTTTTTGGGAGATGTGTCTCTCCATTCACCACAGTGTACTGTGTATTTACAAAAAATTATGCACAATTCTTCCGTGCGTGTGAGTGTATTTATTCACTGCAGCCCCCTAAGGGGTTGTAGCAGGATGCAAAGCAAAAGAAAAAAAAAAAAAAAACATGATATGTGAAAAGCAAAAAATAAAAAGAGTGTGTTGTAGAAAAAAACAAAAACTTCTAGTGTTGTGATACCTGTGATGTGTATCTGGTGACAATGTGCGATAATCCTTACTGTGTATATATCATTTTATGCTCTGTCACCCCCAATCGGGTAGTGACAAGGTGTGCAAGAAAAAAAAAAAAAAAAAAAAAAACCAGGACAGGAGGGGCGCTATTCCCCCTTAAGACTCCTAATTGGCTTTGTTCTTTACTGATCCTTAAAGCAGAAACAAGCAACATCCATGATTTACCTATTATCTATTATTCTACTGCAGACTGATACTTCCAACAAAAACTCTCAGCAAGAATACTTAATTAACACTATCAGGTCTGCAGAGTTTCCTTAATAGGCAAAGACAATTTCTCAGAATGGTTAGACGAAATTAATACAGATGTTAAATATTGAATATCTTATCACAATACAGTTTACACTAGATTTCAATATACACAGTTCAATCTTGTTCTTAGTTAACCTTCTGACTTAGATCTATATAGCAACCATTCTCACAGTTCACAACATAGAACGGTGGATCTAAACACCAGAGTAGTTCCAGGATAGAATATCTCAATTTCAACAAGACATTTTCAGGGCCTCTGTTACTTTCCAAGCAAACTCGCCAGTCAGCGTCTCTTGGACCCTATTTCTCAGTTTTATATATGGGAACAATATAAAAACAATTTTTCTCCCACAATCGCCTTCCACTGCAGAGTACCTAAACGATAGACAGCAGAGACACTATTCCTAGGTTTCCCTGTAGTATATATTACGTGCTAGGACGCCTCATGCTTCCAATATTGTATCCATATGTTTCTTATACAGGAGGTTGGTATTTGCGATTTTTAATCAACATATAAGTGCATGTCTCCAATATCTCTTTTTTCCTTTCTTTTTTTTTCCCCTTTAATGCTAACCAAACTTTAACAGTACTTTGTAACAGCACTTTGTAACACAGTTATTTGTAGGTAAACAACTTATGGGGTTCCTCAGAATGTGAGTGCTTTACAGCGAAGCTCTTCTTTCAGCTCCAATCCACTGAGGCTTTATTTTCAAAACCCATGCTGATCTTTAGAAACCCCACTTCAATTACCTTCTACAGCTCCTCTCACAGAGGCTATTAATACAATGTTCCTTTTGTTAAAGTTTAACTTTAGCCACTCACCCAGTCTTCAGGGTCTACTCACGCTACTGCTGCTACTTCAGCGACTTATGGAGTTTACCGGGGCCTTGAAAATCTTCTCCACACTGCTGCAACCAAGCCGGTTCTTTCCTTTCTGCTGCACCTTCTCTTCTTTACTCCAAAACAAGCGCTTCACCATAACACATGCTAACACAGGGGCCGTGGGATTTGCCCATCCCCCGCTAGCATTCTTGCTGTTTTCCAAATGGGAGATCTTTCCCGGCAAACTCCACTTTCCTTCTTAATAGCGCACCATAGACCACCTGTACATAGAGGGTATTATTGCTGTATAATCCGGTCACTTTTACCCGGTCTGCACCATGCTGCAGTTACAGCTTGCACCTCCGTCTGCTTGTTTGTAAAGACTTCACTTAGTGTTTCAGGTGCTGTATATCCGGCCAAGCTTGGACGCCCAAATCCAGTGTATTGGAACACAGTAACGGAAAAAGGGGTGCTTTAGCAACAAAGCTTGTTTTTTGCCTCTGTAGACTTCCCACCGTGATCCGCGGATCTCCTGCCGGCCCGAGTCTGTACAATCCGGGCAAGGTAGACTACGGTTGAATGGTAGATCTTAGAGTCCCATAAACTAGGACAGCGAGGTACGAGGTAGCTACCTGCACGCTACCTGTTAACTCCGCCCCAAACGGAAGTCCTTGAAGCAACTTTCTAATGTACTCCTATTATCAAATTTTCTTCATTCTCTTGGTATGTTTATTTGAAAAGCAAGAATTTAAGTTTAGATGCTGGCCCATTTTTGGTGAACAACCTGGGTTGTCCTTGCTGATTGGGCAGCACCAATAAACAATTGCTGTCCATGGTTCTGAACCACAAATTTGCTGGCTCCTCAGCTTAGATGCCTTCTTTTTCAAATAAAGATATCAAGAGAACGAAGAAAAATTTATAATAGAAGTAAATTAGAAAGTTGCTTAAAATTGCATGCTCTATCTGAATCACAAAAGAAAAAATGTGGGTACAGTGTCCCTTTAAGTCAATTTTTCTGAATGAATGCATCATTTGCTACTAACTAGCCAAATATATGATTAATATATATATATTTATTAATCTTTATATATACCTTGACAACACACAAAAAAAAAGAAGAAAGAAAAATAATAATAGGAAAAATAAAAATGCAAAAAGTGCAAAAAGTACAAAAAGTGCAGATAAAAGCCCCAAAAAATTCCTGGTGGTGAGAGTCTCTGTGATGTCTCCAATGTCCCAGAGGTCTTTGGAATTCTTTTAAAAAATCCTGGGGTATCCTGTGAAAGTTAAAATAAAATAGTGCAGATTGTTTCCAAAATAGATGCTGATATTAAAAATAGGCTTACCAGTTTAAAGTCAACTCGTTTTGGCCTTGTAAACAGGCCTTTCTCAAGAATTCCAAAGACCTCTGTGACATTGGAGACATCACAGAGATTCTCACCACCAGGAATACAAGTTTGATATTTTTCATTATATACTTTATACATTTGTTGGGGTTTTATCTGCACTTTTTGTACTTTTTGCATTTTTATTTTTCCTATTCTCAATTTTTTTTCTTCTTTTTGTGTGTATACACAAGAGTATTGTATTTTATTTGATTTTATTTCATTTTTTATGTTTTCACTAGTATTGAGTGACGTTTTTTACACAGACTTCCACGTGTCATATACAATTTTTGGTCACATACACTTTTTGAAAATTATTACCTTTGTTTTAGAATTCCTTAATTGGGATTGGAAGGAATTAACTGCCACACTAAGGCCTAGATTTGGAGTTTGGCGTTAGCCGTGAAAACCAGCGTTAGAGGCCCCTAACGCGGGTTTCTTACGGACTCCGGTATTTAGAGTTTATTTACCGCCACTCCAAAATCACCTAACGCTCAAATTTCTACCGACACCTCAGACCCAGTAGTAAACATATACCGACAAAATTAAATTCTACGAATCAAATTAAAAATATTACACAAAGTACACTTACACTCATACAAACACTACACTATGTTTATTTTTCATATTTAATAATTTTTCAGCAAAATACAAAGGATTAAAGTTGCGAGATCTCGGGTGTTTGAAAAAAAACAACACAAATCCATTTTCCCATTGACTTACATTGACACACGGGAAAAGACCCTCGTATACCTACATCTAACTAATAACATTATCACAAACATACACTCATCGATGCATACAAACAATATACACCACATGACATACACAAAATATTTATTTATTACAAAAAGAACACGATTTAGCGACTTTTTCACACAAGCTCATGACGTCATTCACTTTACGAGGAAAACCAGTCTTAGAAAAAAAAATTTGGAAATCTTTAGAGCCTCCATTGACTTCTATTGGGAAGACGTGCTCGTGCACGCGAAACCCTCATTTCCCTAACGCACGCAAATAGCGTAGACTGAAAAACTCCAAATACCAGCGCTAGAAAAGACATGATTTTATGCGTTAGACCTAGCGATGATAAATAGATCAAGAAATGACTATGGTGGATTTATGTTTTTTAATTATTGAATATTCACAACACCATAAAATTGTTTCACACTTTTAGATTACATCAACTACAAATCCACATCACTAGTAACACATTATTATTTAAATAAAATTACATATAAAATTAAAATAAAATTCACTAAACATTTCTTGATTCACAAACAGTACACAATGGGAAACACCTCTCATTTACCTTTATTATTGCATTTCTGTTATTCAACTCATATGCTTGCAGCAACTGCATATCTACATAGGCTTAACACATGATCAGTCATGGATGCACATACTTTACTTTTACCATTCACTCATACATGTGCATTCAAATGATGGGGGAAAAACACATTACATTCTTTTGAGGAATCACAAAACAGAACATATGGATTTTACTGTACTTTTAACATCATGATTCCATCACCAGAAACCATTAGGAATTACGTACAAGAAGAACATCATTACACCAGATTACAGATGTCACTTTATGGGAAGGAACAACAATGCCAGACCGCTATATACAAGTCAGCATATGTGGGACACAATCACAATATATACGTACATGTACATAACACGCATTACCCATCACGCAACCACAAAGCACACATTTAGATTTTATTCAGCACACAATAACAATGTAGCACAATACAACAACACAATGAGGATTTCACAACTACATAGGCAGGTTAATAATATCATGACGTCATTAGAAGATTCAACCATACACATCACAGATTCACGACTGTACCGCCCCTTTCGGAACTTTAACACTCAATACTACAATACAACATATACGTAAACAACAGTTTGGAACAGCATTATTAGGGAAATTTCAATGGGACAATTAATAAATATTGTCAGATCGCAAATCACTTATATATATAATACTACAGATGATAGCCGGAAGTTATTCAGTATTAGTGCCATTTTTATGGGACGCATACAATATTGTCAGATCGAAAATCACGTATATATACAATACTACAGATGATAGCCGGAAGTTATTCAGTATTAGTGCCATTTTTATGGGACGCATACAATATTGTCAGATCGAAAATCACTTATATATACAATAATACAGATGACAGCCGGAAGTTCAGATTTTTCATGGCGATTTGAATGGGACGCATACAATATTGACAGCTCGGCAATCACTTATATATACAATACTACAGATGACAGCCGGAAGTTCTTCAGCATTAGTGCGATTTGAAAGGGACGCATACAATATTGACAGCTCGGCAATCACTTATATATACAATACTACAGATGACAGCCGGAAGTTATTCAGCATAAGTGCCATTTTAAAGGGACGCATACAATATTGACATCTCGGCAATCACTTATATACACAATACTACAGATGGCAGACGGGAAGTTCGGAATTATTATTGCGATTTTAAAGGGACGCATACAATATTGACTGCTCGGCAATCACTTATATATACAATACTACAGATGGCAGACGGGAAGTTCGGAATTATTATTGCGATTTTAAAGGGACGCATACAATATTGACATCTCGCTAATCACTTATATATACAATACTACAGATGGCAGACGGGAAGTTCGGAATTATTATTGCGATTTTAAAGGGACGCATACAATATTGACATCTCGATAATCACTTATATATACAATACTACAGATGGCAGATGTTACTTTATCGTTTAAAAACAATATTGCAGCAACATTGATCGATCACATTTGATGCACATTATACACAACTATGCACTTTCATTCATGTTAGCCTGGACGTGTGCTTGTTACTATAAGATTGCGTTTAAGAAATATTTATTACGCATATGATCAAACATTACAAACATGCACTGTATGTGTGATATTTGACACTTTCACATTGAGATTCATTGGGGGAAAAAACATTTCAGCCAAAAAAAATAAAACGCCCACTTTGAAAGCATTCGCGCCGCTCACATACAAACAGGTGAATACAATCAGCAATCATTACAAACTCACTACCATTGGACTAATCGTACTATAAATCCCCCAAACAACATGGCCAAAGCATCACTTGTGATCCACATCAGATCAAGTGCTTACCTTGTTACGCTGTTTTGAAAGATGGATGACGATGACATGGTAGACGCTGCTGGTGCTGCTATTGGCGAACTAGCTGTTGGTCGAATCAGGCAGCCTCGGCGGCTCAGACTGAGACAAAGGGGTCGTCTGGTTCGAGGTCCTCCTGTCTACAGGGTGAGACCCACCTTGGAAAACATGAGCGACTTTGAGGTTTTTGATAAGTATCGGCTCGATCGCGAACAGCTCATTGGCCTTTACGAGCTTCTTAAACCTCATTTGGAGCCACGTATACAAATAAGGACTGCTGTTCCCCCCATGAGTAAGATGCTAAGCTGTCTATACGTCCTGGCCTCCGGGAGTTTTCAATCAGGAGAACTGTACATGCATGGCCTGGCTCAAGGTACATTCTCTGTGGTGTTTGATAACTTTCTGGATGCCATGGTACGTATCAGTAAGCAATACATAGGATTCCCACAGAATGATGGTGATTGGAGGCGCCTGAAGCGGGAATTCTTTGATATTGCTCAATTGCCCAATGTCTTGGGAGCCATTGATTGTACCCACATTGAGCTGCGTGCTCCAATTGATGACTTGCCCTTCAGAAATCGCAAACATTTTCATAGCCTCAACGTGCAGTATGTTTGTGACGCACGGATGAGGATTATGCATGTGTATGCGAATTTTGGAGGGGCTTGTCATGATGCCCGCATCCTCTCTCTGTCGTCCCTGTGGAGACAGTTTGAGGAAAGACAAATGCCCCCTGGTTATCTCGTTGGTGAGTATTTGTGCACAACATGTTTAATTAGTTTGACAATTGCCCCTGTAGTCTTAAAATGTTAGCGTCATGTTCATCTATAGGATGCAATTTAACCATTTGTTATTTACCGACGCTAATGTTTACTTTTATTTAAATGCAGATATGTAGCATGTCTTACCTTAAGTGCTCAGATAGAGAATGCAATGTAACCATGTATTTAGCATTTAACACTATTTTTTTTTTGGATAAATACGCATATGTAGCATGTCTTAGCTGAAATGTGAATATATTATCTCATGCAATTTAACCCTGTCATTGTCTCTTTCCGCTAATGTGTAGTTTTAGTTCAATGCAGATATGTAGCATGTCTTACCTTAAGTGCTCAGATAGAGAATGCAATGTAACCATGTAGTTAGCATTTTACACAAGGTTTGGTTTAGGAGAAATACGCATATGTAGCATGTCTTAGCTGAAATGTGAATATATTATCTCATGCAATTTAACCCTGTCATTGTCTCTTTCCGCTAATGTGTAGTTTTAGTTCAATGCAGATATGTAGCATGTCTTTCCTTAAGTGCTCAGATAGAGAATGCAATGTAACCATGTAGTTGGCATTTTACACAAGGTTTGGTTTAGGAGAAATACGCATATGTAGCATGTCTTAGCTGAAATGTGAATATATTATCTCATGCAATTTAACCCTGTCATTGTCTCTTTCCGCTAATGTGTAGTTTTAGTTCAATGCAGATATGTAGCATGTCTTACCTTAAGTGCTCAGATAGAGAATGCAATGTAACCATGTAGTTAGCATTTTACACAAGGTTTGGTTTAGGAGAAATACGCATATGTAGCATGTCTTAGCTGAAATGGCAAGATACAGAATAATATACAACTTTTTTTTTGGATGTTTCTGAAAAATTTTAATACGGATTATCGTGTACAAAAAATTATTTCTAAAACAATATACTATTTTAAGGATTCTGTTTGAATTATGTTCTGTTCATAATTTATAGGTGATTCTGGGTACATGAGCCGGCCTTGGCTCATTACCCCCTTGCGTAGCCCGACTGATGTGTCTGAGGAGCGCTACAATAGGGCTCATAAGAGAACCAGGGCGGTGGTTGAAAGGATGTTCGGGCTCCTGAAGATGAGATTCAGGTGCCTGGACCGTTCTGGAGGAGCACTCCAGTACAACCCAAAGAAGGTGGCTAAGATCGTTGTAGCCTGTAGCGTCCTGCATAATATTGCACAGCGGGCTGGGATGCTGCAGGCCGTCCCGGTGGACAGAGACCTCCTCAGAGATGAGGAGGATGATCCTGTTCTAGAGGGGGAATTCCAGGACGAGGGACTTGATGTCAGAGCAGACGTCATCAACCGCCACTTTAGACGGTAAAGAATAGAAGTTAGACTGGAGTATTGTCAATAGATGTGAACTCTAGGGAAATGACAAGTAGAGAATTGTGCAAACATGTTAGTATTGATCAAATTTTAAAAATATTTTTTATTTATTCATATAGGTGATGCTCTGGGCATTGGGTCCTGTAGCGAGTCTTTGCCACCTGGTTTTTAAAGAGGACATCAGATGGTAAGTAGAAATGTATGGACTGTTGCTGGCATGAATTGTACACAAATACATCATATGGCATACATTTTCAAAAATAGAATTTAGTTTACACATTACTTAAAATGTACATACTCAGAAAGGGATCCTCTAGAATGACTATGGTTCAATGTCACACATTAGAGGTTTGTTCTGCTCAATATGACTCATCTTCACACTTGATAGAAAATAACACAGGTTATTACACAGGCTTAGTAAGCTAGTGACATAAATTTAGTATGAAATGGGGGGTGGGAGAGGGGTACAGAACTGATTCACACACTTGTATGAATTTTCTTTAAAATATTTCTTCCATTAGGGAGATGACTTAATCTAAAGACTGAAAGGGAACTATTAGAAGCCTGACAGTGAAGATTGCCCAGACTGACAGTGGGGGAAAAAGCCAAGATTGAAATTGAAGTATACCAATGGGATCATGTCTGGCATTATCTTTCAATTATGCTGACCTTGAAAACCATACAAAGACATGTTCACATGGTAAGTGCAAACTATTTTATAGAATAAGGCTGTGGAGACATCCTATTGGAGACACTTAGATGATTTTACTTTTTTAGATGGTATTTCCCAGTCCTCTATTTAATGAACTGATGAATAAGACACCTATTGAAGATCAACTGTTTACCCCTGAATTGACTTTCAAAGACCATGCATTGTCCAGGTTGGTGTACCAATGCATGCTAGTGAAGACTGTTGAATATTATTAGCTTACATACATTAGTCATATTTAGTTCAAAATTATATATTTAGGGTTCACAATCAGACACTTAGATGATTTTACTTTTTTAGATGGTATTTCCCAGTCCTCTATTTAATGAACTGATGAATAAGACACCTATTGAAGATCAACTGTTTACCCCTGAATTGACTTTCAAAGACCATGCATTGTCCAGGTTGGTGTACCAATGCATGCTAGTGAAGACTGTTGAATATTATTAGCTTACATACATTAGTCATATTTAGTTCAAAATTATATATTTAGGGATCACAATCAGACACTTAGATGATTTTACTTTTTTAGATGGTATTTCCCAGTCCTCTATTTAATGAACTGATGAATAAGACACCTATTGAAGATCAACTGTTTACCCCTGAATTGACTTTCAAAGACCATGCATTATCCAGGTTGGTGCATGCTAGTTAAGAATCACATGAAGAATGTTGATTATTGTTAGCTTACATACATTAGTCATACTTATTTAATCATTAGATATTTAGGGATCACAATTTCGAAAAAGGAATACATATTATAGTTGATATAGAGGTATTTGAATGGACATGAAATATTACATTTATGTTCAGCATACATATATTGTTGAAATGTGATATACATTATTATGTATAATTTGAAATTTGGATATTTAAATAGAATTTTGATTCAACAATATAATGGTGTATGTATTTCATTTCTTTTAAATCAATTTAATAATTATCTTTAAAAAATGTTGAACAAAGTTAGAGCATAGACACAAGATGATTTTAAATGTATTTTATGAATATTTGACAACGTGTGTATTAACTTTGTTCCATTTTTTTATTTGTCATTTCAGATTGGCATCTGATGACTTCAAGGAATATTTTTAGTTTTTAGATAAACTTATTCTTTTTTATTTTTACATGTTAATAATAAACATTTTATTATTAAATACATTCTTTTGAACAGATTCTACTAAATATCAATATAATCTTTCAATAAATAAAAGTTGGACTCCCATGACTGGTAGTTGGCTATTTGACAAGCACATGCATAAGATCAAATAATGCATTAATATTATAAAATCAACTGATTCCGAGAATATTACATTAAAATATCTTTTAGAACATTAATTGGGGAGTGAGATCCTTCGATGCTTTTCTTTAGAAAATGTAGATATTAAATTAATTTTGGATATGTAGTCAAAAGTTTTTTATTTTAACTTTTAAGAAGGTGAAGTGGTTCAATTACATTAAAGTGACAGTGTTGTTGAATGTAAAATTAATTTTATAAGATCTTGTATCTTCCTTAGGTATCTCAAAACATTATTTTCTAAATTCTTTTAATTTTTACATTTATAAATGGTAGGTCATTTAAGTTGATATTTTTCACAAGCTAGTTATTGGATGCCAGATTAATCTATGTAATTTTCTAGTGGAGTCATTTTACTATACTTAGTAATATTATGTATATTTTAAAATCTTACCTCTTGGGTTAGACATCAAATATCTATATAGAATTTTAATTCCCCTTTAGTTTATTTTGTCAATGTTAAATCAAAATTCAAAATGTTTGGGTCCTTAAAGGGACATTCACAAAGTATATTGTGTATATATTTTTAAAAATATCATACAAGAATTTCAACATATTTAGAAAGTACTATAGAATTACATTCAGTCTTTAAATATACTTTTCAAAAAATACATCAGTGCACATATCTTAGTCAATTACATAAGGCATCTATATGCAAAAAACAATCAGCATCAAAATAGCCTATGTAGAGATGTATTTAATCCAAGAATATATATATATAATTACAATATAATGATTGAATAACAAAACATATTAAGTTGGTCAAATATAAGAATATTATACAAAATGCATACATAACATATAGCTTAATGTCCCTCTAAGCTGAAGGCTCCAAAATACCTCCTTTAATAAAAATATTTCAGTCCGTGTGTAAAACAATATAGAAGTTAATCTAAATTTGCTTTACTCATATGTTAGACTAATTTAGCAAAAGGAAGGTGCCTAGGTTTATGATATTTTAAGCATTATTGTGAAATGTTTCTTTAAAGGGACATGATCTCAAAATATACTTAAAGGTAGACAGTTAAAAAAATAATGATTTATACATTCTGAATGAGTATACTATTTTAATCAACTTTAAAACTTGTCTCATATTATGAATGCTCCTTGTGATGTTGCTATCATTACTTTAAAAATAAGGCATTAAATAGCTAATTTATTTGCTTCAGTACTCTGGACAGAACTTGCTTGTTTTGTTTGGAATAATTGATCCAACAATCGTCAAGGACAACCTAGGTTTTTTTTAAACAATTGTCCGTAATATAAAATATCATTATTGATTTGCAAAGAAACATAACAAGATAACTGTTTACATTTGATAATCGGATTAAATAATAAAGTTGATTAACATTTCATGCTCAATCACCAATGCTAAATTTGTTTGGACAGTGTCCCTTTAAGAGCTTTAAATAGTGTATTTACTTATCTTCCTATCTTGACATACTTTGCTTGAAAAGCATATCGAGATCGGCTCAGTAGATGAAGATTGGTGGATGCACAGAGATGCCTTATGTGATTGGCTCAACCATGTGCATTTAAATTTCTTCTGTTGAGGATATATAAATACTAAGAGAAATTGATTTACATTTTAAAGTCTAAACAATCTTCTATCTCTACAGATCATTTGATACAATTGTTTGTTTGTAATGTCTATTTAAAACTAAAGACGCCATTGCACAATAACATATATGAGCACTTCAGAGAAATACAAGCTCGAGGTTTATTTGCTAATAACAAACCTGTAGTTTAACATTTATAAACAGATTATCAAATTTACTGACATTCTAACCGGAATTTGAACATTAAGAAATATTGCGTGGGAAACGCATCTTGAAACACCATATTTTCATCTTTAAACATTAGAGTCTAATTTCACGCAATAGCACACAATCAATGTGCATTATAAATACATTTAATAGAGCAATGTCAATACTTCACAATAAGTCAATAAATTTATTTAAAGAACAATAAAGACATATAATATTAAATGTGTATTTGTATTAAAGAAACAGACCGTTATTAAACCGAGAAATGTCGACAACATTTAATAATGTGACAGTATTAGATTTTAAAGAGTATTTAATCATTAATATTTAACGGATCACGGATATTAAATCTGCGTCACACATATCCGCATGACAGGCCCATGAGTTACAAATAAGTCTACATGAAAAATGAAGTAACAGCACCACCAAGCGGTATGTGTAAGGAAGTTACTAAGATATGAAACATTAAGGAACGGCCAATCAGAGTTCATCACACAAACACAACTTGAGTCAGGATGGTCTCACAGACATTCTAACAATATTTCAAACTTTTATCCAATCAGATGTGCAGATAACTTGTCCCATGGTGCATCTCATGTTTACTTCACCATATAAAAGTCCATTACACGTTGCCATCTTTGTCAGTTCTCTAATGCCTGCAGGCAGTATATATTATATCCATACATATATTCTACAACCCAGCAGGCATGTCAGTTCCCAGGTTCACCAAGGAGGAGAGCGCTGCACTGGTCCACGCCGTCAAGGACTTTTATCCCCAGCTGTTTGGGAACAAGAGGAGCTCGACAGATGCGCCTGTTAAGAAGGCCCTCTGGGAGTCTATCACCAATGCGGTTAGATTGGTGTGTGACGTCCAGAGGACCCAGGATCAGATCATGAGGAGATTCGGAGATATGAGGTTGCGTTTATCCAAAAAAGTCAACCTCATAAGGGACTGGGTACAAGCCCGTAAAAGAGGGGGCCAAAGAAAGGCCCCGCGGAAACTGTACCTACTCCCTTATGAGGTGACTTTATGCGAGCTCCTCAATCTCCGGGTCCCCAAAAGATTTCGATCCTCGCCATCCTCGGCCTCCTCTTCTTCCCTCCCAGCTGCGGGATCTGAAAGTCCTGACGCGGGGGACAGGGCAGATGCTTCTCCGTCCGGTGGCCTGGGAGGAGATAGAGAATCTGAACCAGGTAATTATCCAACTTCATATAATATCTTATTTATTTTTTTATAATCAAAAAATGTGTATATAGTCAGATACTAAACCTATACAGATCTCACAACATACACTACATATGATGTTTAGATATCTGATTTTAGATTAGTGACACATGAAATAGGAATGATGTTTCTTGCGCTCTACAGAATATGCGTCACAGAGCGGAAATGTAATTTCTCATCCACGTTAACATGGCTTTGCTGTAAGTTGCATTGCTTTATACATGTTGTTCAAATGACGGATGCATAATTCCGCTTGGAATCATTGCGCAATGATCGCGAAAATGGAATTTCTCATCCACGTTAACATGGCTTTGCTGTAAGTGGCATTGCTTTATACATGTTGTTCAAATGACGGATGCGTAATTCCGCTTGGAATCATTGCGCAATGATCGCGAAAATGGAATTTCTCATCCACGTTAACATGGCTTTGCTGTAAGTGGCATTGCTTTATACATGTTGTTCAAATGACGGATGAGTAATTCTGCTTGGAATCATTGCGCAATGATCGCGAAAATGGAATTTCTCATCCACGTTAACATGGCTTTGCTGTAAGTGGCATTGCTTTATACATGTTGTTCAAATGACGGATGCGTAATTCCGCTTGGAATCATTGCGCAATGATCGCGAAAATGGAATTTCTCATCCACGTTAACATGGCTTTGCTGTAAGTGGCATTGCTTTATACATGTTGTTCAAATGACGGATGCGTAATTCCGCTTGGAATCATTGCGCAATGATCGCGAAAATGGAATTTCTCATCCACGTTAACATGGCTTTGCTGTAAGTGGCATTGCTTTACACATGTTGGTCAAAATTAAATGTGAATTCTTATATTAGTGAAGAATACAGTATTCTTATTTTCAATATTATAGCTAATAAAAAACGAAGAATACAAATAAATTATAACATATGGCCATCAATTGATGATTATGAAATAACAACCAGAAATTATTAAAGATACAGTAAACAACACAACTGATTGAAAATAAGAGTCCAGGATATATTTATCATTAATTTAATTGAGGAAACAATTAACTCATGGGACTACCAAAGGATTAATATTTTTAAATTGATTTGTTAATAATGTAAAGTTTTTAAACATGGCATGATTAGTATTAATGATATGCAATCCTCATTTAATATATTACAGATATGGATGTGGCTGCTGGATCCTCAAGCCAGGGCTTGTCACAGTATGGTATGTCTCTTTTTAATTGACATTTGTCTTAGAAACATGGACAGAACATTACATACTAAATCCACATTGTTCAATATTTATATGTAATGTCTCTTTAATAGATGAAAATTAAATAATTCTTCGGATATCCTTAAATAACATATTTGATTTGAATTGCATGCTCAATACCATTCATTACATCAACATATGGAGTAGATAATTCATTAACAACAACATTGTCGAATCAATTTAATTTTAGATTAAAGGGATACTGAGCTACAATTATTAATGTAGTCATTCAGATACAGTATGCAATATTAATAAACATAAAAATATAATACTATCATCATATGTGACATATTCTATTGCTAAATGTATTTTAAAATCAAGAAAGTACGTTTATGTGCATCTAAATTTTGGTTGACCAACCTGGGTTTTTATTGATGATTGGTGGATACCTTCAACAAACAATATTTATTGAATCCAATATTGCTTATCTGCCTTTAAGATTAAAATCTAGCAACATTCTAATTATAATAGGAGTCAATGTTAAATCATTTAGAACAGTTTGAACATAGAAATCAATGATTTAAATTAATCATGTCAGTGTCCCTTTAAGACAAAATAGATTCATTCATCTTTACATTCTTTTGATTAAACAATATTGATATATAATTCACATATTCTCTGTTGGAGTTACTTTATAGATATCTGCATACTCTAACAGCACCATGATTACATATTTGTAATAATCAATTTTGTTTTGTATTGTGATAAATATGTGTTGTGTCCTAAACAAGATTACTGTACATTGCACAAATGGCTCGATGTGACACATGTGTTTGTTTAGATTTGTCAACAGATGCTCTTCAAAATGTGGTTTGTGTGTATTCTTTTAATCTTAAGGACATATGACGGAATTATTCCGTCATAAAACAATTGAGCAAACTGAAAGCTGTGTCCTTAAAGGGTTAAGAACATTGATCAATGGGTATATTTAGATATGCAATAGCATCGTATGAGATGATTTTGATGTCTAATATAGTCTGACATTAAACATATGTTCAATACAGAATATTTAACAGAATCCCCTTGATTCAATCAAGCATTTTCTGGTGTAATGACTGCTCTATTCTTCACATTTTAAAGTTGATTAATGGTAAAATTCGAGACAGATGTGATTTAGTGATATCCCAAATGTGTTTCATAATATATATCTATATCATTCATAGAGAGAGTTGGTGTGGTGAGCCCACAGGAATCCAGCAGTGACATAGAGCCGCCTTTGCGGTCTCCTGGTAAGTCCATTGACTCATTTATATGTAATTGAAGGTGTATTGCTAATCAATATTATGATCATGATTCTGATGAAGCATAACATTAGAAAAAAAAATAAGATTGTCCCTTCTGTTTATATATTAATTTTCTTTTAATATTGAACGATTAATAATTTCAACTTTATTAGTCTCCACATTTGTTATTCAGAAGATGTATAACATATGTTTGTTTCCATGTTCTTTTTTTACAACAGTCATCAAGTGATACACACATAAGAAATCTTAAATGTTCTATGTACTATGCTTTTATGATTTTTACATTAATCCAAACAATACATCGAAAATATGAATCATTGAGAATAACAAATATAATGTAATTTGTATGCTCCATCAAAATGATGTAAATCATAACTTTGGGTGTGTATATCTTTAATGCAACATTGATGTGTGTCTTTGACCAACAGTAACATATGTTATAATATCTGTTGTTAACGTGTACACAACATGTTATGTTTTACAGAGATTGATTTAACATATGTGACGGAGGAGGAAGAGGCTGCCTTGGAGTCTAATGGTATGTGAAATATATCTATCATGTTTCCAACATGTTTGTTTATTTGAAATAATTTAATTGAAGACATTCAAAGTCTACATCTTTTGCACTTTAAAAAGGAATATTATTTGTCTGTTCAAATACACTACTGCCCCCTTTCTATATCAGGCAGCATGAAATATTTTGAATAGAAAATATGTAAAATTCATGACATCATTATGTCACATGCATATTCCAGGCCAAAACACAATAATAATGTTATAATTGTACAGACAGTCATTGATATTCATCTGAGTGCCTATATACATACCATATCCTCATTTCAGAATTGTTTACAAATTCAAACACACTTCGAAGTATATTGAAAACATAATCAATTTGAAATGCGTTGATTTGATGTCAGGATGTATGAGATGTTAATATATTTTCTTTAAATTTTCAGATGGATCCACCACTTCTGGTCATCTGGTTTCCGCCCCTGCCCAGTCACAGACCCCTCCCCATGCACAGACCCCTGACCATGGCCAGACCCCTGCACAGACCCAGACCCCTGCCCATGACCAGACTCCTGACCATGCCCAGACCACTGCCGGCCCTTCCCATAGTTCATATCCTGTCCCTCCCAAAAAACGCACCTACACCCCCCTTCGCCGCTCTCCCCGTATTATGGCCCGTACAGCTGCCCAGACCCAAACTCCCCACTCCCCAGCTGTACGGCCTACCCCGGAGCGGCAGCTCACCCCTCCCCAAGCCATTAACATCCCTCCCCAAGCCACTCCCATCCCTCCCCAAGCCAATCCCATCCCTCCCCCCTGTCTCAACCTTCATTGTCCTGTGTGTCGGATTGTCCTTCCCAGGCACAGCTGTAAGTATCATTCAAAATACACGTTATAAGATACTTAAATGTACAGTGAAGTTAAATTTTGTAAATTGTGATTCCAATCCAGCATGCAATGTTAATCAAATTTATAATTTACTACTCTTATGAATTATTCTTCATTCTCTTGATATTTTTTTTGAAACAAAGAAATTCCTATAATTAGTTTAAACAATAAAATAATTCTGGCCATCATTTCTTTATTGTTGGATGAATGTATCCATCAACCAGCAGGGACAAACAAAGTTGATAAACAAATATTGGCTTCCATAAAAAGCAACATTCTTGCATTCAAAATCTAGCTAGAGAATTAAAAAATTTAATGAATATGTTTAAGTTTTAAAGATTTGTAATGTCATGCTCTATCTGAATCAGTCCATTAAATATTTAGGTTCAGTGTCCCTTTAATTGGATATCACTACATATACCAATCACCACTACTTGGATCCAACAATTTATGTACAAATGTTGATACATTATCTCTTGTCTAACCCAGTGGGAATGTAATTTCTTCAGGTTGCTATGTTTACACAGCTTGTCCTCAATGCCAAAATGTTTAAGGATAGGTGTGCCTACCACAGTATAATTTTAATTTTTAAATTGCTAATGTAAGTACAATGTAAATCCTTTAACAAGATTTGATACACTCAAGCTGTATAAGTGGATCATCTAAAACCAATTAAAGGGGACAACATGTTTGAGTTAAATGTCCCTTTAATGATTTCTGTCTGTCTGAATAACCTAATTCATGTGTAAAGAATAAATGTAAAATAATTGATGTAAAGAATTATTTGTCTTTATGATGACAATGTATGTTGTAAAATTTTTTCGTCTGTTGTGTAATTATCCTTAATATTTAATGTATTCTTTATTTTAGGCTGTGACTCAGCATGGCTCATGCTAGAAGGTATAGCAAGAGTAGAGCAGGCCGTGTTGAGGAACGCAGCTGTCCTGAGAGGGATGAACGACACCATGCAGGCCCAGCTCCGGGTTCAGGACTTGACTCTGCGTGCAATTATGAGATTAAGTTCAAGGCCTGAATCTGGAGCTGGACATGCACAGGACGATGAAGAGGATGACCAGTAAGTGGAGGATCTGGAGATGCTCCATGGTGGCAGATAAGAATCCTCCGTCCACATGTTGATTTTGTTTTTTTATTGTTGCCATTTGGCCTTTTTAAAAGTTTATTGTTGTGCCTGTTGCACTCTTTTACCTTGTCATATGTCTCCAATGGGGCTATGCTGGCCCTTGGCAACTCTCTTCATGGACTGTGATGCACTGTGTTACCTTGTCATATGTCTCCAATGGGGCTATGCTGGCCCTTGGCAACTCTCTTCATGGACTGTGATGCACTGTGTTACCTTGTCATATGTCTCCAATGGGGCTATGCTGGCCCTTGTCAACTCTCTTCATGGACTGTGATGCACTGTGTTACCTTGTCATATGTCTCCATTGGGGCTATGCTGGCCCTTGTCAACTCTCTTCATGGACTGTGATGCACTGTGTTACCTTGTCATATGTCTCCAATGGGGCTATGCTGGCCCTTGTCAACTCTCTTCATGGACTGTGATGCACTGTGTTACCTTGTCATATGTCTCCAATGGGGCTATGCTGGCCCTTGTCAACTCTCTTCATGGACTGTGATGCACTGTGTTACCTTGTCATATGTCTCCAATGGGGCTATGCTGGCCCTTGTCAACTCTCTTCATGGACTGTGATGCACTGTGTTACCTTGTCATATGTCTCCAATGGGGCTATGCTGGCCCTTGTCAACTCTCTTCATGGACTGTGATGCACTGTGTTACCTTGTCATATGTCTCCAATGGGGCTATGCTGGCCCTTGGCAACTCTCTTCATGGACTGTGATGCACTGTGTTACCTTGTCATATGTCTCCAATGGGGCTATGCTGGCCCTTGTCAACTCTCTTCATGGACTGTGATGCACTGTGTTACCTTGTCATATGTCTCCAATGGGGCTATGCTGGCCCTTGTCAACTCTCTTCATGGACTGTGATGCACTGTGTTACCTTGTCATATGTCTCCAATGGGGCTATGCTGGCCCTTGGCAACTCTCTTCATGGACTGTGATGCACTGTGTTACCTTGTCATATGTCTCCAATGGGGCTATGCTGGCCCTTGGCAACTCTCTTCATGGACTGTGATGCACTGTGTTACCTTGTCATATGTCTCCAATGGGGCTATGCTGGCCCTTGGCAACTCTCTTCATGGACTGTGATGCACTGTGTTACCTTGTCATATGTCTCCAATGGGGCTATGCTGGCCCTTGGCAACTCTCTTCATGGACTGTGATGCACTGTGTTACCTTGTCATATGTCTCCAATGGGGCTATGCTGGCCCTTGGCAACTCTCTTCATGGACTGTGATGCACTGTGTTACCTTGTCATATGGCTCATATATTCCTTATTTTTACAAGATTATTTATAAACGTTGTGTATGTTTTCTTACATACTAATAAAATACATTTTATTTCACGAATCTTTGTCCTGATTCTTCATGTTATTTTTTGAAAGCTCTAGTTTATGTTGTTGATCCTTAAAGGGACCTACCAAATATATTTGTAATAATAAAATCATATATGTAAGACAATAGTAAATGACTTTAAGATTAACATCTCCAATGTAATCTTATTATTTGTCTTTATATATTTTTCTCTTAGCTTTATCATTGCCTGATTATGATTAGCATAGTAATTGTTTTATATATGTATATATAGATTGTTATTTGTGTATATATGTATATTTCAATGTTCAGATCCATGTGTGTATTTAGAAACTCTGCAGGAATTGATGCACCTTTACCAAATGATCTGAGTATTGATACAATGATATAATCCCTGTAAAGTGTTCATTTTATTGAAATAGTATTGTCTATGTGTATGCTCTTTTTAAAAACAAAATAATGTCCCTTTAAGTGATGGTGAGCACAATTGTTAATGAATGTATTTCCATTTCTAAAGCGTTTTTGTCCTTTTTACATGAACAAGGACATATAATCTTATTAATAAACAATCTTATTGTAATGTTGACAGCACATGTATTTCATTTTCAATTCTATATTATTGTAAAAGTGTAACCAAATAAATCTCTGTGTGTAATGCAAATAATTTAGATGATGAATATTTGTTAACAAAGATGTTAACAAAATACTTATCCTCCCATATATGGTTATAGGTAGGCTGACAATAATTAAACTTGAATAAATGACACGTTTAATCAATCCATGTATAACTATTGTTATTCCACAACAATCCAAACATATCTTAAAACATCAATGGCATATGTATTTCTCATGTGTATCTTTTAAATGTTAAAGATATACACCATAGCTATAGTTCAAGGGACAGTCAAGTCCGAAAAGATGAATCATGATTTGGTGACATTCCTAGATAGCAATCTAGACACATACTAGTTCCTAAAATATAAATACGTTTCTTAGTGATATGCCAAGATGTCACTGAGTCCTTGTATTGTCTGCGGTTTTTCTGCGATCTCGGATGCGCCATGTTGCTTAAGACGTCACCTGCCAGGCTGTCCAATGATTCCTTGTATTGACTGACGTTCTTACGTGATCAAGAATGTGCCTTTCATTGGATTGCGTTTTGACGCGATCAAGGATGGGCCTTTTTTTTGGGCGTTCTTACGTGATCAATAATGTGCCTTTCATTGGATGGCGTTTTAACGCGATCAAGGATGCGCCTTTTTTTTTGGGCGTTCTTACGTGATCAATAATGTGCCTTTCATTGGATGGTGTTTTAACGCGATCAAGGATGCGCCTTTTTTGGCGTTCTTACGTGATCAAGAATGTGCCTTTCATTGGATGGCGTTCTTACGTGATCAAGGAAGCGCCATGTTAAGACGTCACATGCAAAGGTAAAAAAACGTCTGATTGGATTACGTAGTCCCGCAATATTTGTGCACGTTAAAAACGTTTGTGACTGCAGCCAATTTTAAAAACCTTGCGAATATGTATTATTTGCATCATGTTACATTGTTGACCCGTAGCTGATAAAGACCAACACATTCTCTTTTGCTGGATGTCTGGTTGAATAAACGAACGAAAGCAAAATGTTTTCATGCATATGATATTTCGAGGCAAGTGCAAATCTCTATAGTCCATGTTTAATATGTTTGTCAACAATGTTCCTTTTTCTGAAAAATGACTGTTGTGTTTAATGTTAAAGATATCTAATTAATAAATATGCGCTATTGTGTTTGAATAAAGTAATCAATATGCATTTATATTTATCATATGCTAAATATATGATGCCGACTTCTTCTAAATGTAATTTCGTTGTATATTTTATTAAAGGTTCATTAGACACTCACATTATAAATCAAAAGCTTTGATTTTGTCTCTAGTTAGATAGTCCATTGTTTAACCAATACGTTTATTTTTTCTTCTGTTCTACGAAAATGTAAGTAATTTTCTGACTCCTCGCAAAGCCTCTGAGTTTCATGTGAGTACCATCTCCAGCTTTCTCCAGTTTGTGTAAAGGGTCTTTTCATATGTTAATGATGGGGTATTGTCTTGTTTTACGGTTGTAATGGGGGTTCATCTATATTTTCAATATAGCTAACCCTATTTTATTTTCAAGTGTTTGAAGCTTTGTAATATTGATATCAGTATATGTTAATCTTGTTGTTTGTAGTAGTGTCTATTACATACAGTTCTGTTAAAAATATAGTATACTGTCCCTTGAATGCAAATGTTGTTTTTTGTATCATGTATGAGATCCACATTGTTTAATCTTCAAATATATTATTGTTAGCATATTTTCACCCCCCCCCCCTCTCCTAAAAGGACTTTAAACCATATTCATTGTTCAAACAAATGTCTTTACAATAAAATATTAACACAATAATGTCTCTTAAAGAAAATAGACTTTATTTAACACGTCAATATAAATGTGATTTCAATATTTATTTTTTCAAAAAGTACATGTAGATATACCAACAAGCTTCAAATATGTGTTAGCATATGTAATGTTGTTAAAGGGACAGTTTCGAAAACAAATAATGTTTTGCATTATTCTAAAAGTCAATTATGTAATATCAATGATATCAAATGTTTCTCAACAATTGAACATTTGTCTGTGTTTATTTAAATTTGCTAGCTAAACCTATGAGGTTGGTGTGCTCATTTCTTCTATCTTGAAGAGTGCTTGTAATCATTATACAATTTGAGCACTAGTGGGCATTTGGATAGCATTTGTATATGTAAAACCTTGTGCTCATACAGCATATTATTGACCATGTATTGATCATTGATATCTAAAATGTTGTTATGTCTGAACAACAAATAAGTGGTCATTTTTCATAGTCAGAGATACAAGGGTAAGCACATAAGTCACACGTATTTCTCCATGTTTTGTTGTTTCCAACTTTATAATGCGTAATACAGTGTTTTCTTTGTAATCAATAATTTTCTGACTGTCCCTTTAAGCTGTGTTATTGGCATTCAAACAGTAATATGCCATCATGGATAATTGTAATGGTAATTTTGTTTGCGATTCGGGAAACAGTTTGGACATCACATCACAGAAACCAATCAATATCATGAACAAGGATAGGTATGTGATGATGTGGTTTTCACACACTTATAACCCACACTCTGCAAACAATCTCCCTCCATGGACCCGGTCCCATAGAAGTTGATTATATACAGAGTGTGGTCCACAAGTGTATGAAAACCACATCATCACATACCTATCCATTACACATTAAATTAAAAAAACCAGTAAAGATGAAAAAAAATACTTACTTCCTCTTCCTTCCCCTCTTCCCACGGGGCTGAGGCTCTGGGAGAGGCAACTGCCGACTCCGAAGAGTTCTCCTTGGAGCTGTTGTGGGAAGAGTGGAAGGAAGAGTACTGGGACGACCAAGGTGAGGAGAAGATGGATGAGGAGGAGAATATGGATGAGGAGGAGAAGATGGCTGAGGAGGAGAAGATGGATGAGGAGGAGTAGATGGATGAGGAGGAGTAGATGGCCCGGCAGGAGGAGATGGGCCGGCAGGAGGAGATGTGCCGGCAGGAGGAGATGGCCCAGCAGCAAGAGGCCCAGCAACAAGAGGCCCAGCAACAAGAGGCGGACCAGGAGGTAGACCAGCATGCGCCTCCAGGAAAAAAGTGAACATTTCTTGGTGAAGCTGAAATATTCTGGTTTGTCCTTCTTCAATTCGATTCAGTATGGTGATGATTTGATTTTGTCCTTGAATAATTTGATTTTGGCCATCAAGTATTCTGTTGCGTCCTTCGATATTTTCTATCCGGGAGGTACGCATCTGGTCTATGTAGTCCAGTAGAACCCGCACCTCCGCTATTTCCTCTTGTTGGGCTTGTTGTTGTACCCGTGCACGGCGGGGTGCCCGTGCACGGCGGTGTGCGGGTTCTTGAGGTGCCTCGGGTTCCACGGGATCCTCCTGTGCTTCCGGGGCCTCTTGATCATCTCCCGTGCGCTCTTCGTCACGGGGGGCCTCTTCCCTCCGAAGTGGAAATTCCTCCCCACCACTCTCATCCCGGGGAGATGCATGAGGCTGTGTTTCCTGTGCTGCCTCCTTCCCAGACTCTGTATATTAAAAAAACAAAAAAAAGAAAAATGTATATATTAGCATATTAGAAAATCAAGCTTTAAATGACTTAGCTTACGATACAATTACAAATGCAGAATCATTAATCCACTTAGAAATCTAACAAACAATCAATACGATTTCAGCTTTTTCATAAACCGTGTTTGTGATATCTCTGGTCAATCTGAATGTTTTAGCGTTTGTTTTCAGTCTGTTTAAATGCACACCTAACCTATAGCCTAGATACTGATGTAACCGCAAAGTAATTGAATGCGTGTAAACAACGTTATAGCATTAATCGGATCCTTAACACATGAAACCCAATGTTTTATCTTTCATGATTTAGAAGCATACATTTTTTATCAACTTTCGAATGTACTTTTATTATCTAATTCGCTTAATTCTCTGGATATTCTTTGCTGAAAAGCATATCTAAATATGCTTAGAAGATGCTGATTGTTAGCTGAATATAGCTGCCTCCTGTGATTGTTTCACCGTGTGCATGGCTATTTCTTCCTTAAAATATATCTCAAGAAGGATTCAAATTAGGTAATTTAAGTACATTTGAATGTTTTGTCAAATTGTATTCGCTACCTCAATCATGAAAGTAAATGTTTGCGTATAGTGTCCATTGAAATACATTCGTATGTGAAATTATTGTTCAATGAGCTTACCGTCAGATGAGAGTGGCAGGTTCCCGGTATCAATTCCTCCAATACCGACTACTTCCACCTCGGAGATGCTGGGCCGCAACATTTCCTCCCATCGGCAGTACTCGATTTCAAGGGCAGGTCCGCCACCGGTTCCTGCGGCATGTCGTGCCTCCAGACCTAACTTTTTTTTGAGTTCCTGTTTACAGTCCCGGTAGCGATGTTTGATAGAATCCATATCTCGGTTCCGGCCACCCACTGCATTGACTGCATTCCTGATCTCATTCCAGAGCCTCCTCCTGTCAGTCGGGGTTGTCTTTTGGTGCTGCAGCCTCCTATGCCTGGCCATATAGGCCTCTACGAGGGCCTCCTTCTCCTCCATCGTAAACCTCGCCTCCCTAGTCGCCTTGGCCTTCCCCTGTGATGATGCCCTCTGTTTCCCGGACTGTGAAGCCCTACTCTGACCGCCACTGGGCCCAGCCACTTGGTCATCTTGAACCAAGTGGCTGGGTCCACCCACCGCTTCCACCCCCGCTTCCTGCCCCCCTTCCTGCCCCCCTTCCTGCCCCCCTTCCTGCCCTGTTCCTCTCCCCCTCCCTCTACTCCCCCCTCTACCTGTCCCCTGCCTGGCCTCCATCTCTTCCCTAAACTAAACCCCAAATAATCAAACAAAAAGTGAGTGTGATGAAATGAAAGGGGGTCAAAATAAAGAACTAAAAAGACAAAAAAGGTGCTTAAAGTGTGAGAGGGATGTAAAAAAACAAAGAGGGTAAGGAGTATTTAAATAAACGAAAAGAAGAAGAAGACTAAAAGGAGGATATGTAAACTAAATGTAACTAGGGGATGGGTATGGGGTATGGGATAAGAGTAAATGGGATGAAAGGGAATGGGACTACAAGGAATGGGGTATGGAGTGTAGTATGAGGGGGTAGGGGGTATGGAGTGTATGTAGTGTTATTGATAAGTGTATGTATGTATTGAATGTGTTTGCGTGTAAATGTGTTAAGTGTACAGAAAAATCACTCGCTCGCTAACTCACACTACTACTAATTCTCACTAACAAACACTCCCACTAACTCTCACTAACTACCAGTAACTTACGCTCCCACTAACAACTCTCACTAATAACTCCCACTAACTCACTCACGCTCCCACTAACAGACTCTCTCCCACTCCCACTAACTCCCACTAACTCACTCACTCTCTCACGCTAACACTAACTCACTCTCAAAAATTCTCAAACTCTCTAATCTTAAACCTCCAATCTTCAAAGACCCAACAGCAACACAGTCAAAGAAGCCCTGCTTGTGTGGTGCTTATATACCCTGTGTAAATGTTTAATGATGTACCAATTTCCGTTGTAAATAGTGTTCAGGTGTGCTTTATTAGCAATTAATATTATTGCAATGTGTATTAAGTGTGTGAATTTGCGCATGCTCATTTAGAGTTGGTATTTGTGGAATGTGTAGAATGCGATGATGTCATAGTGGTCGTTTTCTCTTTCATTGTACAATAGTATTCTTTTTAAATGTGAATTTGGTTGGTTAGGGAAGAAATTCAAGGATTTGTAGCATTTAAACTAAGTGCTGAATTAGGCACTATTAAATTAGATAAGGTCAGTTAAAATTTTAACACTTTATTTAACATATATACAAAGACAGACAATTTACTTAAGTCGGATCACTGTATAGAAACAAACAATCATCAATTGTTTCTATATATTGTCATTCCAAGTGACCCAACTGTGATATAATAAAACCAAACCTAAACCGAAGGGTAAAGGTAAAATATAAGGGCTACGTGCTCTAGAGAATACTATTGTGGTGAAGTTAGTCAATATTGAGTAGGTTTCAAGTTAAAATCATACAGTTTCCACACAGGCTATGCGCTCAAAGGCGTCCTCCTACCTGCGTACTGCTGAGATTTAACTCAGTCAGCCGATTTCTGGCTGATCCCTATCAATCAATATCTCAACATTCATACAGTCTCAATATATCTGTCGGGATTAAGCTAATCTAAAGTTTATTAGTTCTTGGAGTATATATATGTATTAGCGATTTCAGTTCTAAGTGCTTATCATCACTACTTGAACCAGTTCTGAAAAATATAGGCACCATGAGCCCTTTTATCAAATCAGATTATTACCCTTAGATCGCTATATATATATCTTTGGAAAGTGAACGCTATAAAAGCGGCAACAATTGTAGCCCAACAGATTATCCGTAACTAAGTTTCTAACACCACGCTAGAGTTCCAGAGCACGCCCACCGACGCGTTTCGTCACTTGTACGTGACTTCGTCAGGGCATAAATGTGAATTTGCGATGGTGTGTTCTTCGTGAAGTGTTGTATATGTATGTTTGTCATAATATATAGTGATATTGAATGCGATTTTTTTTCTAGTGTATGTATATCTTTTTTAATCCTTGTTGTTATTTTGCGATTTTCCGCATCTTAAAGTATATGCGTATTCCCCGTATAAAATTTTATTACAAATTCCCCCGCTTGTGAATGTGTAATGCTTGTGTGCTTTGTTGATTAATTGTTGTTGTGACATTTGCGGCGTGTTATTGTTGTGCATGATGTGGTATGCGTCATATGACCGAGCTGTGCGTATTCTCGCGAGATCGAGTGTTAGGTGAAAAAAATCAATTTTTTGCCTTTCCCATTGATCTCTATGGGAGACTGTCTAACGCAGGCAGAATTACGCGTGTGACATACACGCGTTAAGAGCATCGTTAGATGGTCTTATTTGAACTCTAAATACCGGAGTCAAACAATGCTGTGCGTTAGACATAAAACACGCGTGGCGTTAGCAACCCATCTACCGCCGAACTCCAAATCTAGCCGTAAAATAGTGTAATCACACACTTGCTGATGATCTGTTTCTTTCACGAGCAGACAATCACTGTATAATCCGGACTAGGATTGTCCCACAACACATGTTATACCAACAGTTCTAATGTCATTTGCTTTGATGTTTTTATTTTTTACTGTACTCATGGATCCATGATTTTCATTCTATTTTGATGTATTAAATTTCAAATGTTTTTTAACATATATATCACCGACTCTTAGTACTAGATACTGTAAGAGATTTTCAACGCTACAGTCACCTTAGCCTTACAATTTTAGGCACTCTGTTCACCACCCCTATATGTCTGTTCTTCTCTTGGTTATCTAGGTAACCATTTGTTCAGAGCTAAAGGTGTATTATTTCCTTGGCACTTGGTCTCCCACTATCTAATTTTCTCCAGCAGTAACCCAAATCGTACTTAAAGTCGTAATTTGAAAATCACGATCATGTTTTACATAGTCAATGGAGAAAAATAGTTTAAAAAAAACACCCACTCGCGCAAAAAACATGACATATTCTCATTAGCGCAAACCCCGACATGAAAATATAAATATTTCATATTTCAATGTTCTTTAACATGTTTGTTTGTAATATGCGCATAGCCGATCACATACTGTAATATGTGCAAACATGATCGCATACTGTAATATGTGCAAAAATTATCACATACTGTAATATGTGCATACCTGACATAAAAATATGAATATTCCTGAGGAGGGGGCAGAGCGTGCGGGCGTACTGAATGGCCGCACCACACTAGAGCTCCTGAACTGGCAATAGTGGAGCCCTCTCCCAGGCGTGCTAAGTGCGACTTCGATGCTGGGATAATACAGGGAAAGTACCCAGGATCACCAATGGACCTCGCAGCCACCTTGTATGTGCTGTAAATAGCACTTTAAGACCCCGATGTGACTTGCGGTGTAGGCCGCATCCAAGGCGCACCTCGATTAAAGACCTCGCATAGCGAGGTAAGGAAGCCCTCATCCGTAGAGCCAAGCAGGGCAAAGAAACCAACCGGATTTAGCTTCTCAGGTGTTACCAGATAGCAGTCCAGAGCCTGCTGACATGATTATCTGGTGAATGACGCACCTTCTCTATGGATCGCCATCTTGGGGGTAAGGGACTATGACAGACTTGCTTGCTTAACGCTAAGACCTTTATACATAGCCCCAAACATCCCACCTTTCAACACAGCTGCAACTCTCACAATGATACTACTGAGAAATACAGCATCACCTATGTTTAAAAAGGCATTTTGGTGCAAATAACCATTCCTCATTCCAAATGTTTTTGTGGTCTACAACTTTATAAGCAGCTTGATAATACTTTTGGCAGTGTTAATTCATCTTGCACTCACTATATGCCTTAAGCACTTAGAATCCACTATATGGCTATCTTATAATCGCATCAAGACAGGTTTTCAATAGTTTAGCCTAACTTCTAAAGAAAGGGGGTGAAAAAGAAAACAAAAAAAGTCTCTTCCCACCCTGCAGTTTTCAAGCACTTTTTGATCTACTAGGTGCATTGTATTAGCTCATTGTTCAGGACTTTCAATTGGCAGCACTAGCACCAATACTGTTCTCCACACTTAGTCAAGGGGTCACTATACTGATAACACACTAACTGTAAAGCCTTACTTAGGAAGTCAAACCTATTTTAAAGGATTATATCTAACAGTCTTCCTTTACAACTTCAGCTTTGGTCAAGCATATAGCGATAAAATACCTCTGTCCTGCACGCCTGCTGGAGTTCACAGACCACAAAATGGTGCTGCGAAGAAACTCTAAAATGGACAAGAGCTTAAAGTCTAGTAGCACTACCAACACAGTGAACACTTTTTTAAGAGTGCAGACAGACAGAAGAAAGCAGAAGTTTCTCAAGTGGGTAGTGATGAAGAATCCATGTCTGATAACCTAGACACCTCTCAGACGCCTTCAACCTAGCTTAATTTTGGCCAAACTAAAGATGAACCAGTGACTCTAAAGGCAATGAAAGCTCTTGTAAATCAAGTAAAGTCTTGCATCAGATCTGAATGTGTGGACTTGAAAAAAGATATAAACGAACTAGGTCACTGTGTAGAAATCTTAGAAGATGATAGAGAGGAACTAACCAAAGAAATGTCTGACATGTCTCATTCCATTGAAACACAACAAGATCAGATCGTGGAATTAGAAAACAAATTGGATGATATAGAAAATAGAACACAAAGGAACAATCTACGATTTCGTGAGGTGCCTGAATCAGTAAGTAGGGAAGATATCCCTGACCACCTGCAAAATTTGTTTCAATCACTGACCATAGCCAATCAACGGGTGATTGAGGAGAAACCCCTTGAAAGGGCTCACCTCGCACTATGACCAAAGCCCAAAGATAATCAGCCTCCTAGAGACATCATTGTGTGCTTCCAAAGCTACAGAGATAGAGAAAAGATCTTCCAGTTAGCCTGTCATGTATCTATGCTTTTAAGAAGAACACCTGTATCTATACCTTTAAGAAGAACACCTTCCTTTACCATCATTCGCTATTTAAGGATGTCATATCCTCCTAATCAGTGCATAGTTATTGTGTTTCTTAGTTACTCCTGTAGCTGTTCACTCTAGCTCTCTCAGCCGTTTACATTCGTTTATTTAGTAAGAACCCTTACCTACCTTTTAATAAAGGCTTAACTTCATTAGTCTTTAATTCCTTGCATTGTGGATCAAACTCTGCAATAATAGCTATACCTATGGATTGTAAACTTGTAGCATTGGATCTCCAAATTGTTTGCTGCTCCATTTTTCACTACTATCTGACGTCAGTCAGCCTCGCTCTGGAGTGAATAATTTCACACTGCCGCAGCTTATCACTCTGCTTCGCATGACGCTGCATAGTTCCACACGCAAGTATTCTTTTGATGATAAGAGATGTATTGTATCTGATAAACTCGTAACTAATATGCACTTACCTTACCACATGAGTAATAGCAACATATATATAATATATCTTGTAATATATGACCTACACAATTCAACAGAACTTGTACATCTATGAACTGTTTCAGATGACAGAACTTACAAGGATTATCATAGGATGCATTTCGCAGTGATTGTTAATTAAACAGTTCATAGATGTACTATGAACTGTTTAATTAACAATCACTGCGAAATGCATCCTATGATAATCCTTGTAAATATATGAACTGTTTCAGATGATATATCTTGTAAATATGAACTACCACTTATTATGAATGTTTCTATTATATGAACTACAATCAAGTCAGTGTTTCTAAAATCATTCTTACCAAATACTATTAGAGATCATTTTTATCACTCTTACAAATAATTGTTGAAAGGCTTGAGAGAATTCTCAGATTGAAGTCAAAGTATTTAATATCTATTGCTACCCAGCAATATGCTCACATACTAACTTATCCCTATTCAGGTGGGGTCATTCTCTTAATTAAAACTAAATTGCTTTTCCCTACTCCAGTTCACTCACTTACCATAGTGAACTGATTGAAGTTGAAAAGCTACAAACTATCTAAACTAACAAGTGTTGTTAAAGCATTACAATATAACTAATTATTAAGAGAAAACAAGAGGGCGACCCCTAGTGCAGATCAATTGTGGACATGTGGTGAATATCTGCTTATGCTGACGAAGGGATACTCACAGATGATATTGCACACTGTAGTGCAAATGTAGCGTACTAGGAATATTATGGTGTCCTAGTGCACATAACCACCCAAGCAGTACTGCTGCAGTTGGAGATAGACGTCAGGATGATGAAAGAGAACTCCAGTATCGATGTATAAAAATATCATTGTAGATCATTGTAGATCTGTGTATATATTCTTTTATCTCTTTTATTAAATATTTTTATACATCGATACTGGAGTTCTCTTTCATCATCCTGACGTCTATCTCCAACTGCAGCAGTACTGCTTGGGTGGTTATGTGCACTAGGACACCATAATATTCCTAGTACGCTACATTTGCACTACAGTGTGCAATATCATCTGTGAGTATCCCTTCGTCAGCATAAGCAGATATTCACCACATGTCCACAATTGATCTGCACTAGGGGTCGCCCTCTTGTTTTCTCTTAATATTTACAGATCACAGATACATCTTCTGCGTTTTGGGAGTAGCAGCCCTCAGCCCAGTGCACAGTCTGCTGGGACACTGTGAAGTTCCCAGATCGTTCACCTAGGCATTACCTCTGCCTTTTCACATTGTGAGTATGTTTGTATTTATACCATCTCTCTTATAAAAAATTGGCTACACTAGGAGGCGCCCTTCTCTTTCTGCTCTACAATATAACTAAGCCTAAAAAATTTAAATGGATCCTACTGAAGTGGCAAATCAAATATCTAACTTAAACCAAAAGGTAGATATTTTGGCACAGGGTCTTACTACATTACAAACTGAAAATAAATCTTCAAAAAGCATATTATATGATTTCATCACAACAAAAAGTACTGAACACCCAGAGCCTCATATAAATCCACCCCCCATTTGAGTTTGTTCACAATTCAGAGAATTCAAAAATGCCTGTCAATTATTCTTTCAGTAAAAACAAAGACTTATTATAATGAAAGAATTAAAGTATATACAACTATTTCATTTTTGAAAGAGGAACCTAGGACATGGGCGAATAGATTTCTTGAAAACAATTATTCTGTCTTAGATTCTCTTGAAAAAACAAATTCTGCTATGGCAGTCTTATATATATATGATGATTTTAATAAACAAAATACAGCAGAAACCAACCTAAGAGCCCTAAAAGAGGGCAAGAGACCAGTAGAAGATTATGTAGCTGAATTCCAATTATGGGTTACTGATTCCCAATGGAATGCTGTGTTTTTAAAAAATCAATTCAGACTTGGCTTATCTGAAAATCTAAAAGATGAATAATCCAGAGTCGAAATGCCTGATACCTTGGAAAGTCTGATTAAACTAAGCATCAATATAGAGCGTGGATTAAGGGAGAGAAGAGGCGAAAAATCACACCTTGAACTTTATCCTAGGAAACCAATTTCTCCACAACATGACAAAAATTCAACTACCTCCATGCCCATGGAAATCTCAACCATCAGAGGTCCCTTAACCCCAGATGAAAAACATCTAGAAAATATGTGCCTCTACTGTGGTATGCAGGATCATACAGTATCTAATTGCCAAGCACTAAATCGCCAACGAAAAGGTGAGCGAAAAACCTTGTACACAGTCACTTCATCTAAACATAATTCACATGTATCCCTTTTGTTATCATTACTGTGGGATCATCATCTGGAACACACAGAGGCTATCATTGTTTCTGGAGCATATGGATCTTTGAGAATTTTGTAAAATTAAATAAAATCCCATGTATACAAAAGGAAATACCTATTCTTGTGAAAATGATTGATGGATCTTATTTCTTAAAGGGACCTATAACACACCAAACAATACCACTACTCATAACAGCTAAAGAAGGGCATAAATCATGTATCACACTAGATGTAATTCCAAGTTCCCTACATTCCATTATCTTTGGTTAACTAAACATAACCCAACTATAGATTGGGTAAATAATGAAATTACAGAAAAGAGGAGAGGGGGTACTAATGGCACTACTAAGATAAGGAAGCAGGGATGCTCATATAATTTCTTAAGTTATTGATCTAGACTATAATAGATACAAAGGTGTGATATAATAGTGAGCAGGGGTGCTATGTACAGTGTATACCGAACAAAAGATGAGTCAGTCTTCGACTGACACAAGTGTACATATGTTTAGCACTCACATTCCTTGGGGGCCAAGCTGGATAGATTAAATTATGACAATATACGATTGATTGTTATAAGTAGCAATACTTATCAGCTACGATCATTTAAGAACTTATATTTTCTCTCTTCCGTTATTCTAAATGCATACAAACACTGACAACTACTAACCATGGGCAGTACTTAAATAATAGTTGATTCGACTTACGGTCTAACATAAGTCCATACCGGACACTAATCAGTTACAATTGATAGCGTTTCATTGCAGCTGTTGGCTGAGTTCATTGAGCAGATATTTATTTTAAAATAATCTGAAGAATCTACGCTATATACAGCCTATATGCACACCATGTATATGTAATAAATAAATAATGAATCATAGCGATTTAGTATGCTGAGCCTGATAAGCTGAAATATACAACAACCGAATACAACCACTCAAATGTGTTGATAATTAAGTACTTGCCACATATACCCGAGTTACATATTACTTAGATTTAATGCAAGCCAGCAAGGGATTGGTTGCAGATGTATGATCTGATGGTGCGATACAAATGAATCATAGAAACCAATTGTAACATACGAACATATACTGTTCCACTCATACCTATACAAAATATTTGCATACTTACTAGTATATGAGTTTTGGCTGCCCCAACTTATACCACATTGATTGTAACCTATTACTCAGAATTAGGATCGGTAATCAGATAGATACATTATAACTAATGAAATAACGCAGATACTTTCTGCATCTAATCATCACATGTGATCTATCTATAAATAGTTTACTGCAGCTTGTCTAATACTTACATACATTACTTTAAGAAGAGTTGTATATATATAATTTGATTATGATCAACACTCTGAACCACATAAGTACCTAAAAGATACATATAACAGCTACTTTGTAAGTGTATCAAATCCTATAAATATTTTAATCATAAAATACTCAATAAGTTCTGATTGGATGTCTTTCCTCTCTCTTTAGTAAGAGACTAATTGAATATATCTGATCCTATAATAAAACTCAGTTAAGACAAAGGAAAGAATACATTGCAATATCACAACCAATGATAGCACGTTAGATATGAATCACATGATAACAGCGTAAGCTGAATATGATTATATCTTCTCACATTTATATACGCTGAATATTTAGTCAGCAATAATTATGTGCTATTAACTCTCTGTTACTAGAGCTATATTCCCTGATAAGAGACTAGAGCTTATTGGTAATTTTATATAGAGATCAATTCTCGCATAACCTACATTTAACTAGAGACTTCTTTACAAATAAATCTGTATATAGTAATTTCACTGGGGAAACAATTTTTCAATAAGTACTAAATATGGATTAACAACGACATCCTAGGTTGGAGCCTATGATCATCATTGTTACTGATAGTAAATTTATTAATATACAGGGAGTGAAGAATTATTAGGCAAATTATTATTTTGACCACATCATCCTCTTTATGCATGTTGTCTTACTCCAAGCTGTATAGGCTTGAAAGCCTACTACCAATTAAGCATATTAGGTGATGTGCATCTCTGTAATGAGAAGGGGTGTGGTCTAATGACATCAACACCCTATATCAGGTGTGCCTAATTATTAGGCAACTTCCTTTCCTTTGGCAAAATGGGTCAAAAGAAGGACTTGACAGGCTCAGAAAAGTCAAAAATAGTGAGATATCTTGCAGAGGGATGCAGCACTCTTAACATTGCAAAGCTTCTGAAGCGTGATCATCGAACAATCAAGCGTTTCATTCAAAATAGTCAACAGGGTCGCAAGAAGCGTGTGGAAAAACCAAGGCGCAAAATAACTGCCCATGAACTGAGAAAAGTCAAGTGTGCAGCTGCCAAGATGCCACTTGCCACCAGTTTGGCCATATTTCAGAGCTGCAACATCACTGGAGTGCCCAAAAGCACAAGGTGTGCAATACTCAAAGACATGGCCAAGGTAAGAAAGGCTGAAAGACGACCACCACTGAACAAGACACACAAGCTGAAACGTCAAGACTGGGCCAAGAAATATCTCAAGACTGATTTTTCTAAGGTTTTATGGACTGATGAAATGAGAGTGAGTCTTGATGGGCCCGTGGCTGGATTGGTAAAGGGCAGAGAGCTCCAGTCCGACTCAGACGTCAGCAAGGTGGAGGTGGAGTACTGGTTTGGGCTGGTATCATCAAAGATGAGCTTGTGGGGCCTTTTCGGGTTGAGAATGGAGTCAAGCTCAACTCCCAGTCCTACTGCCAGTTTCTGGAAGACACCTTCTTCAAGCAGTGGTACAGGAAGAAGTCTGCATCCTTCAAGAAAAAACATGATTTTCATGCAGGACAATGCTCCATCACACGCGTCCAAGTACTCCACAGCGTGGCTGGCAAGAAAGGGTATAAAAGAAGAAAATCTAATGACATGGCCTCCTTGTTCACCTGATCTGAACCCCATTGAGAACCTGTGGCCCATCATCAAATGTGAGATTTACAAGGAGGGAAAACAGTACACCTCTCTGAACAGTGTCTGGGAGGCTGTGGTTGCTGCTGCACGCAATGTTGATGGTGAACAGATCAAAACACTGACAGAATCCATGGATGGCAGGCTTTTGAGTGTCCTTGCAAAGAAAGGTGGCTATATTGGTCACTGATTTGTTTTTGTTTTGTTTTTGAATGTCAGAAATGTATATTTGTGAATGTTGAGATGTTATATTGGTTTCACTGGTAAAAATAAATAATTGAAATGGGTATATATTTGTTTTTTGTTAAGTTGCCTAATAATTATGCACAGTAATAGTCACCTGCACACACAGATATCCCCCTAAAATAGCTAAAACTAAAAACAAACTAAAAACTACTTCCAAAAATATTCAGCTTTGATATTAATGAGTTTTTTGGGTTCATTGAGAACATGGTTGTTGTTCAATAATAAAATTAATCCTCAAAAATACAACTTGCCTAATAATTCTGCACTCCCTGTATTTACGTGATACATCAACACGGCTATTCCCTTGTGTTTTTAAGTTTTTCTTTTCGTGTGTATGTGAAACAACATATTATTTTAATAGTTTCTAATAAAGATTTATTTTTAATTGTAAAAACCTCCCCCTTCCCTTCCCTTCTCCTACCTTAATCTATCCAGCTAGGCCCCCAAGGAATGTGAGTGCTAAACATATGTACACTTGTGTCAAATAATGAAATTACTTTTCAATCCAAGTTTTGCACCTCAACTTGTTTTTCATATCTAACTTTAGCTCAAATACAAACTACCCTACCAAAACAATATCAGGACTTTATGGACATGTTTGATCTCAAGGAAACAGAAAATCTTCCACCTCACAGAACATATGACTGTCCCATTGAAATCAAACCTGATGCACAGATTCCTTTTGGTCAGATATTCCCTATGTCACAACAAGAATTTCAACACCTCTGTTAATATTTAGACGAGAATCTTAGAAAGGGCTTCATCAGCCCCTCAACTTCTCCAGCTGCTGCCGGAATATTCTTCGTGACAAATAAAGATGGCTCATTGGGAACGATAATCGACTACAGAGCTTTAAACTCTATAACTATAAAAAATCGTTATCCATTCCCTCTAATACCCAAACTCCTGGAAAGATTGAACGAGGCAACATTATACACAAAATTAGACCTTAAAGGTTCATATAACCTAATCAGGATTAGAAGAGGGGATGAATGGTAAACTGCTTTTAGAACCCGTTATGGGTTATTCAAATATAATGTGATGCCTTTTGGACTAGGCAATGCCCCAGCAACTTTATAAATGAGATATTGAAAGATTTGATGGACATATGCGTTGTCATATACTTGGATGACATTCTGATATATTCTCAACATAATCATGATCATACAAAACATGTTTCTTGGATACATCATTTCACCAAAAGGAATCCAAATGGACCCAGACAAAGTTCAAGCAATAGTCAAATGGCCTCAACCAACTACAGTTAAATCTTTACAACGATTCCTTGGATTTTTCCAACTTCTATAGGAAATTCATTCAGAATTTTTCAACTATTGTAAAACCACTAACTAAACTAACTGGTTCACAACACCACTTCAAATGGACACCTGAATCTCAGAACGTTTTTGACCTACTCAAATCGAAGTTTATTTCTGCACCTATTCTTCAACTTCCAAATCCAGACCTCCAATTCACTGTCGAAGTAGATGCTTCAAATATTGGTCTAGGAGCAATTTTATCTCAACGTACAACCATTTCCTCAGCCCTTCATCCAATTGCAAATTATTCCAGAGTATTGACTCCAGCTGAAATGAATTACTCTGTGAGAGACAAAGAACTTCTCGCAATAAAAAGTGCATTGGAAACTTGGCGTCACCTCCTCAAAGGTAGTAAGAAACCATTCCTCATCTACACCGACCACAAGAAACTTTAATATCTTCGCAATAATAAAACTTTGTCATCAAGACAAGTATGCTGGAGTCTCTTCTTCAACAGATTTGACTTTCATTTAACATATCGTCCAGGATCAAAAAATATCAAAGCTGATGCTCTTTCCCAAAGTTTCACAGAATTTCCTGACAAAGAAACTCCAGCCTATATACTCTCACCTGAAAATATCATTTGTAACAACATTATCTTCAGATTTTTTATCATCTATACAGAAAGATGATGAAATACCATACTCTCAGATTACCAAGGCTACTTCTGGTTTATATTATTACAAAGAATGCCTATATGTTCCAAAACCTTCTCGTAATCAAATACTCCAACATTATCATGACTCACCCTTATCAGGACATCCTGGCATAAGAAAAACATTAGATCTTATTTCCAGAGATTTCTGGTGGCCTCGAATGACACAGGATATTAAAGAATACATTAGCTCTTGTCAAACTTGTGCAAGATACAAAACAGAACATCAAAAATCCTTTGGATATTTAAGTCCTTTACCTATACCCAATACTCCTTGGTCTGTGATCTCGATGGACTTTATTGTTGATTTACCTCCTTCAAATCACTTCACAACCATATTTGTAGTTGTTGATCAACTAACAAGACTTGATCACTTTATACCTATGAAACAACTACCAAATGCTATAACCACAGCTTAAACTTTTATATCTCATATGGACTACCCAATACCATTATCTCAGATAGAGGTACCCAATTCACCTCAGGATTTTGGAGAGAATTGTGTCAAACCCTTAAAGGGACACTCAGGTTAAATAAAATTTTCATGATTCAGATACAGCATGTAATTTTAAACAACTTTCCAATTTACTTCCATTAAAAAAAATGTGCACAGTCTTTTATATTTACAATTTTTGAGTCACCAGATCCTACTGAGCATGTGCAAGAATTCACAGACTATACGTATATGCATTTGTGATTGGCTGATTGCTATCACATGGTACAAGAGGAGTGGAAATATACATAACTTTGAAATTTGTTATAAAAAATGTACTACTCATTTGAAGTTCAGACTAAGTGCTATTGCATTGTCTTGTTATCTTGCATTTGTTGATTATGCAAATCTAATGTGTTGACTGGTCCTTTAATATTAACCTAAAATTATCTACAGCATATCACCCTCAAACAAATGGACTGACAGAGAGGATAAATCAGATTTTGGAGCAGTACCTGCGCTGTTACATATCACATCTACAAGATGATTGGTCCGATAAACTACCTTTATGGATATCATCCCACAACATTTGCCAACTCTCAAATCAATTTAATCTACTCCTGCTGTAAATATATTGGACCATTTGCGATCCAGAAAGTTATCAATTGCGTATGGAAAGATGTAGTGTATCTATGGTCGATTTTGAAGTATCTGAAAGAGTTTTTTTCCAGAAGTTTGACGTAAATTGAGTACCTCGGTCAGTTGTGAGTATAGGTGGTATTCCATGAAGTCGGACTATGTGTTTCAGAAGAGTTCTGCAGTTTCTGTGGAAGTGGGTAACTTATGAAATGGTATAAAATGTGCCATTTTAGTGAATAGGTCAATCACAACTAAAATGGTCGTTTGACTGTTGGACGTTGGAAGATCTACGATGAGGTACATGCCAACATGCTGCCAAGGCTTCTCAGGAGTTGTAATTGGCATAAGGAGACCATAGGGACGTTGTCGTTCGGGCTTAGAGGTTGCACAAGTTCTACAAGTTGATATATAATCTGATATGGTTTTCCTCATGGATGGCCACAAGAACTGCCTAGAGATGTTGTCCAAGGTTTTATTAACACCAGGGTGTCCTGAGATAGGTGAATCATTAAAAAATTGAAGCAGACGAGGTTGTAGTTCTTGTGGAAGATATAGTTGTTCCTTATGAAAGTATAGTCCATCAGGTTTTAAAGTTAGTTCGGATAGGGGAATCTGTTTGTCTTTCAACAAAGAATGGTGTATACCTTCTATGAGATCCTGTGTTCTTATCACACAAAGGAATCGTTCAGGTGGTATAATATCTGAGGGGATTATTTGTGGTTCTGGCTTGGGTTCTTTCCTTGATAAGGCATCTGCCTTTCCATTCTTGTTTGCTGGCCTGTAAATGATGTGAAAATTAAATCGGAAGAAGTACAAACTCCATCGAACCTGTCTGGCTGATAGAGTTTTATTCCTTTACAGAAATTCGCGATTTTTATGGTCTGTATAGATTATTACAGGTATAGATGCCCCTTCTAGAAGGTGTCTCCAATGTTCCAATGATTTTCTGATGGCTAAAAGTTCCTTCTTGCCAATAGGGTAGTTCATCTCAGCTGGACTCATGACTTTGGAGAAGAATGAGACAGGGTGTAATGGTGAATCAGGAGTTTTTCTTTGTGAGAGTACTGCTCCAATTGCGAAGTCTGAGGAGTCGACCTCTAGTATATACTGTAGATCGGGATCCGGAAAATGCAACATGGGGGCTGTAGTGAACCTTTGTTTGAGATGTTCATACGCCTCAGATGCAGCAGATGTCCACTGGAATGGAGTAGAGGAACTGGTCAGACGTGTGAGGGGTTTGGCAAGTTTGGAATAATTTTTAATTAATTTCCTATAGTAATTTACGAATCCCAGGAAGCGCTGGAGTTCCTTCTTAGTTGTAGGTTGTATCCAAATCTTTTACTGTTTGTACTTTATTTTCCTCCATTTTTATTCCATCAGGACCTATGTGGTAACCCAGGAAAGTTATGTCCCTACTATGGAAAAGGCATTTTTCTGGTTTGGCATACAGTTGGTGTGTTCTGAGTCTTGATAAGACCTTCCTGACATCTTTTATATGTTGTTCTAACGTGTTAGAATATATGAGGATATGATCCAAATAAATAACGATACACACATCTAGGAGGTCTCTGAAGATATCATTGATGAAGTGTTGAAATGTGGCAGGGGCGTTGCATAGACCGTATAAACCGTATCTGGTCCTAAACGCAGTTAGCCACTCATCACTCTCTCTAATTCGAATTAAATTATATGCCCCTCGTAAGTCGAGTTTTGTATATATCTTCGCTTGTTGTAGTCGTTCTATGAGCTTGGGTATTAAGGGAAGAGGGTATCTATTCTTGATGGTTCTTTTATTTAATTATCGGTAATCTATGATTGGTCTCAACGTGGAATCTTTGTTTTTTTACAAAAAACATTCCTGCTCCTGCAGGTGATGTTGATGGCCTAATGAAGCCCTTTTGTAAGTTGTCGTCAAGGTATTGCTTCAAATGTTTTAACTCTGGTTGGCTGAGTGGGTATAGGTGTCCATAAGGTATAGATGCAACGGGTTGGAGTTCGATTGGACAGTCATACTCGCGGTGTGGTGGTAAATTTTCTGCCTTCTTTTTACTGAACACATCCATGAAATCCAGGTATTCAGCAGGAAGGTTCAATTCCGAGTCAGGGATTTGTACTAAGAGGTTCTGTGGGTAACACCTTTGTTGACAATAAGAAAATGATAGTGTAATGTCTAAATCCTTTCAATTAATATTAGGTTGATGGAGTTGTAACCAATTTAACCCTAGTACAATTGGGAAAAGAGGGGATGGTAACACATCAAAAGCTAAATACTCAGTGTGACCACAAGGTGTGGTTACTAGGAGAGGAACAGTGTTATGTGTAATGGGTCCTGTAGTAATTGTAGTACCATCAATAACACGAATCCGAACTGGGTTTTGCTTAACCACAAGTGGAATTTTATTATTTACAACCAAAGTGTTATCTATATAATTTCCAGATGTCTTCAGTTTTCATTCTGCTTTGGTCCCACTGCAAAAGCAGAGAGAGTTGACAATAATTGGGTTTCAGTACTTTAGCAACTGCTGAATGTATGGTTTGACACTTACTTATCTTAGACTTTTGTAGAAGGGGACAGTCCTTTACAGTATGGCTAGGATTAGCACAATACATACAAAGTTGTTGGGACCTACGACGATTCCTTTCTTCTGTGGATAATGGTCCCCTAATCACTCCAATCTCCAATGCTTCAGGGGTGTTTTTGCTACTACTCGGAATAGGTTGTTCAGTGTATGAGTAGCGTGCACCCCTGGGTGTATATTCTGTTGTACAGCATTCAAATTTCCTCTCTCTGAGTCTTCTATCGATCTGAATGACCAAGGTCATCAAGGCCTCCAACGTCTTGGGGAGTTCAGTGTGAGCTAGCTCATCCTTTATAGGCTCCGATAGCTACAGCCTGAATTGGTTTTTTAGAGTGATAGTATTCCATTTGGAATCTGTGGCATATCTTTTGAATTCCGTGATATAATCCTCTACATACTTCTTCCCTTGTTTCAGACTGTGCATTTGTGTCTCTGCTGTACTTTGGATGTTAATATCCTGATATAGTTCATCCATAGGCCTCTAGTTATCAACGTGTCTACTTACCTGCCTTCGCTGGCCCAATACGCCCGCCTAAGCTCGCCTACCATCGCCACCACGGACCTGAAAAATCTTGCCAAAGTTATAAATAAAGCTGTCAAAAAGCCGCGCACCAAGTACGGGGCGATGAGCAGCGGACTGTGATAGTTATCACTCATCCGATCTCGCTGCTCTTCAGCTTTTTTACAGCTTTATTGATACCCCTGTCACCAAGCACTCACACTAAACTACACTGTTCTACCCCCTATACCGGCACCCCCGGAGCCCCCCGCAGCTAAAGAAAATTATTAACCCCTAAACCACTGCTCCTAGACCCCGCCGCAACTATAATAAATGTATTAGCCCCTAAACTGCCGCTCCTGGACCCCGCCACCACCTATATTAAACTTATTAACCCCTAATCTGCCCCCATATACCGTCGCCACCTATAATACATTTTTTAACCCCTATCCTGCTGATCCCGGACTCCGCCGCAACTAAATAAATTGTTTAACCCCTAAACCGCCGCTCCTGGACCCCGCCGCCACCTATATTAAACTTATTAACCCCTAATCTGCCCAACCTATTCCATCGCCACCTATAATAAATTTTTTAACCCCTATCCTGCCCCCCCTACACCGCCGCCACTAAAATAAAATTATTAACCCCTAAACCTAAGTCTAACCCTAACCCTAACACCCCCCTAACTTAAATATTAATTAAATACATCTAAATAAATATTATTCTTATTAACTAAATTAATCCTATTTAAAACTAAATACTTACTTATAAAATAAACCCTAATATAGCTACAATATAAATAATAATTATATTGTAGCTATTTTAGGATTTATTTTTATTTTACAGGCAAATTTCAATTTATTTTAACTAGGTACAATGGCTATTAAATAGTTATTAACTATTTAATAGCTACCTAGTTAAAATAAAGAGAAATTTACCTGTAAAATAAATCCTAACCTAAGTTACAATTACACCTAACACTACACTATCAATAAATAAATTATTTCTATTTAAAACTAAATACTTACCTGTAAAATAAACCCTAAGATAGCTACAATGTAATTAATAATTACATTGTAGCTATTTTAGGATTTATATTTATTTTACAGGTAACTTTGTATTTATTTTAGCTAGTTAGAATAGTTATTAAATAGTTATTAACTATTTAATAACTACCTAGCTAAAAGAAATACAAAATTACCTGTAAAATAAATCCTAACCTAAGTTACAATTAAACCTAACACTACACTATCATTAAATTAATTAAATAAATTAGCTACAAATAACTACAAATAAATACAATTAAATAAACTAACTAAAGCACAAAAAATAAAAAAACTAAGTTACAAAAAATAATAAAAAATAAGTTACAAACATTTAAAAAATATTACAACAATTTTAAGCTACTTACACCTAATCTAAGCCCCCTAATAAAATAACAAAGCCCCCAAAATAAAAAAATGCCCTACCCTATTCTACATTAAAAAGTTAACAGCTCTATTACCTTACCAGCCCTTAAAAGGGCCTTTTGCGGGGCATGCCCCAAAGAAATCAGCTCTTTTGCCTGTAAAATAAAAATACAACCCCCCCCAACATTAAAAACCCACCACCCACACACCCCTACTCTAACCCAAACCCCCCTTAAATAAACCTAACACTACCCCCCTGAAGATCATCCTACCTTTAGCCGTCTTAAGCCAGCCGACCACCGATGGAACAGAAGAGGAGATCCGCAGCGGCCGAAGTCATCATCCAAGGGGCGCTGAAGAAGTCTTCCATCCGATTGAAGTCATCATCCAAGGGGCGCTGAAGAAGTCTTCCATCCGATTGAAGTCATCATCCAAGGGGCGCTGAAGAAGTCTTCCATCCGATTGAAGTCATCATCCAGGCGGCGTCTTCAATCTTCATCCATCCGGAGTGGAGCGGAGCCATCTTCAGACGAGCCATCCTCTTCTACCGACGGACTAACGACGAATGACTGTTCCTTTAAGTGACGTCATCCAAGATGGCGTCCCTCGAATTCCGAATAGCTGATAGGATTCTATCAGCCAATCGGAATTAAGGTAGGAAAAATCTGATTGGCTGATTTAATCAGCCAATCAGATTGAGCTTGCATTCTTTTGGCTGTTCCGATCAGCCAATAGAATGCGAGCTCAATCTGATTGGCTGATTGGATCAGCCAATCGGATTGAACTTCAATCTGATTGGCTGATTAAATCAGCCAATCAGATTTTTCCTACCTTAATTCCGATTGGCTGATATAATCCCATTGTAACTTAGGTTAGGATTTATTTTACAGGTAATTTTGTATTTCTTTTAGCTAGGTAGTTATTAAATAGTTAATATCTATTTAATAACTATTCGAACTAGCTAAAATAAATACAAAGTTACCTGTAAAATAAATATAAATCCTAAAATAGCTACAATGTAATTATTAATTACATTGTAGCTATCTTAGGGTTTATTTTATAGGTAAGTATTTAGTTTTAAATAGGAATAATTTATTTAATGATAGTGTAGTGATAGGTGTAATTGTAACTTAGGTTAGGATTTATTTTACAGGTAAATTTCACTTTATTTTAACTAGGTAGCTATTAAATAGTTAATAACTATTTAATAGCTATTGTACCTAGTTAAAATAAATTGAAATTTGCCTGTAAAATAAAAATAAATCCTAAGATAGCTACAATATAATTATTATTTATATTGTAGCTATATTAGGGTTTAGTTTAAAGGTAAGTATTTAGTTTTAAATAGGATTAATTTAGTTAATAAGAGTTATAATATTTAGATGTATTTAATTAATATTTAAGTTAGGGGGGTGTTAGGGTTAGGGTTAGACTTAGGTTTAGGGGTTAATAATTTTATTATAGTGGCGGCGGTGTAGGGGGGGCAGGATAGGGGTTAATACATTTATTATAGGTTGGGGCGGTATGGGGGGGCAGGATAGGGGTTAATAAATTTATTATAGGTGGCGACGGTGTAGGGGGGCAGATTAGGGGTTAATAAGTTTAATATAGGTGGCGGCGGGGTCCGGGAACAGCGGTTTAGGGGTTAAACAATTTATTTAGTTGCGGCGGGGTCCGGGATCGGCAGGATAGGGGTTAATAAATTTATTATAGGTGTCGGCGGTATATGGGGGCAGGATAGGGGTTAATAGGTATTATGTAGGTGGCGGCGGGGTCCGGGAGCGGTGGTTTAGGGGTTAATAAGTTTATTAGAGTGGCGGTGGGCTCCGGGAGCGGCGGTTTAGGGGTTAATCAGTTTATTATAGTTGCGGAGGGGTCCGGGAGCGGCGGTTTAGGGGGTAATAAGTTTATTAGAGTGGCGGGGGCTCCGGGAGCGGTGGTTTAGGGGTTAATCAGTTTATTATAGTTGCGGCGGGGTCCGGGAGCGGCGGTTTAGGGGGTAATAACTTTATTTAGTTGCGGCGTGTAGGGGGGGACAGATTAGGGGTGTTTAGACTCGGGGCACATGTTAGGGTGTTAGGTGCAGACATCTCCCATAGGAATCAATGGGATGTCGGGCAGCAGCGAACATGAACTTTCGCTATGGTCAGACTCCCATTGATTCCTATGGGATCAGCCGCCTCCAGGGCGGCGGATTGAAAACCAGGTACGCTGGACCGGAAAAATGCAGAGCGTACCTGCTAGTCATTTGATAACTAGCAAAAGTAGTCAGATTGTGCCGAACTTGTATTCGGAACATCTGGAGTGACGTAAGAATCGATCTGTGTTGGACTTTGCCCGGCGGATTGAAGCTTACGTCACAAAATTCTACTTTTGCCGGGCAGCAGGGCTTGATAACTAAGGTGAATCAGCCTCGCCACAAATACGCTGCGGAATTCCAGCGTATTTGAGGTTGACGGCTTGATAACTAGAGGCCATAGTCTTAAAGAAAACATCCAAAAAAGTTAGGATGGGGTCGTCAGATTCGTAGAATTGGTCTGCCCATTCTCTGGGTTCTCCTCTTAAGAAGGAGATGACAGTCAAAACCTTTGTTCTTTCAGAATTGTAAGTCTTATTTTTAGGTCAAACAGAAGATTACAGGCATTTTTGAATTGCCTGTATGTTTTCCTCTCTCCGAAAAGGTGTCTGGCATGGAAACTACAGGTTTCGTTATACTTGGTTTTAAGGCTAGAGTCTTTTATAATAGTATGCAAAGTTTGGTTTTCCACTTGTAATTCCCTGAGTCTTTGAGCAATCTGGTCGACTCTCTGGGATAAATTATACACAAATTGAAGTAGCTCTGCTGGATCCATATTTTTTTTTCAGGGTTAGTATTTTGTCAGGATTGGTTATAATTACTTTGGGATGAATCACAACTGCAGAAGCTAAAGCAATATTAAAGGGACAGTCTACACCAGAACTGCTATTGTTTTAAAAGATAGATAATCCCTTTTTTACCCATTCCCCAGTTTTGCATAACCAACACAGTTATATTTATATATTTTTTACCTCTGTGATTATCTTGTATCTGAACCTCTGCAAACTGCCCCTTTTTTCAGTTCTTTTGACAGACTTGCAGTTTAGCCAATCAGTGATAGCTCCCAGGTAACTTCACGTGCATGAGCACAGTGTTATCTATATGAAATTCATGAACTAACACCCTCTAGTGGTGAAAAACCTGTTAAAATGCATTCTTAAGAGGCGGCCTTCAAGGTCTAAGAAATTAGCATATGAACCTCCTAGGTTAAGCTTTCAACAAAGAATACCAAGAGAACATAGCAAAATTGGTGATAAAAGTAAATTGGAACATTGTTTAAAATGACATGCCCTATCTGAATCATGAAAGTTTATTTCATGTCCCTTTAAGAATATAAGTTTTATATCACCCTTAGTTATAACTTCCTATGAGGCAGAAAGGTATGCAGTTTTGGGTGAATTGTTGTGTATAGAATATACTGACAGTCTGAAACTCACATGAGCTGACTGATCATTTTATCAGTTGAATAACTGTTTCTGAGTGCTGTTCAGATTACCTACGTGTTGTTAGCAAGAATGGCAGGTAATAGAAATGCTGCTGTTTAGTTGATCTCAGATTAGTGAAGCAAAGCAGCGAAGTGCTCAGTGACGATAGGAGTGATGTCACAATAGGGACAGAGCCAAGTTCCGTGACCGGAGTGGTAGTATGGTAAATCTTCCTTCGGTAAGTCTGTGGTAAAGTGGAGTAAGGGGGAGACAGGTTATCAAGTAACCGGTAGGCAGCCAGGGAGTATGTCACAGTGGATCAAGTTAACAGTGATTACTTGCTTGCGAGGTTAGGGTATACACGCTGGTCCTGAACACTTTCCTTCTATGTTGCGCTGGCTGTAGATATTCCTTCACAACAAAAGTATCAGCTGGTTTTCAGTTGCGGTCCCGTGGGTTGTTGCTGGGGTATAAACCTTCGCGGTAAAAGGCTGAAGTAACAGACTGTGGTGAAGCAAACGTAGCTGCTGTGAGCTCAGTGTAGCATCTAGCTGAAACCAACTAATGATAATACTAAGCACCTGGGTCTGTGAGCAAGGTGCATTTAAAGGGAAAGGGGGTTGGGTTTCAACACACAGAACAGAGATTCTGACATAATCACTGACATAGATACATCCATCATTTCATGTATCCTTACTCAAACCTCACATACCAGATTCCAATCCACCCACACTTTAAACTCCTCCACTTCCAGTACTTATTGATGATCACTCTGAGTATCAGATTGAAAGTATCCTGGATTCCAGGTTACGCAGGGGAAAGCTTGAACATCTTGCACATTGGTTCGGTTATGGACAGGAAGAAGACTCTTGGGTATCAAGATGTTCATGCTCCCAGACTGGTTACATCCTTCCACAAAACATATCCTCAGAAACCAAGCCAGCAAACCTTATAGAGGATTCCTTGATGAGTGGGATCTGTCATGTATCTATGCCTTTAAGAAGAACACCTTCCTTTACCATCATCTGCTATTTAAGGATGTCATATCCTCCTAATCAGTGCTTAGTTATTGTGTTTCTTAGTTACTCCTGTAGCTGTTCACTCTAGCTCTCTCAGCCGTTTACATTCTCTTATTTAGTAAGAACCCTTACCTACCTTTTAATAAAGGGTTAACTTCATTAGTCTTTCATTCCTTGCATCGTGGATCAAACTCTGCAACAATAGCTATACCTATGGATTGTAAACTTGTAGCACTGGATCTCCAAAATGTTTGCTGCTCCATTCTTTGCTACTATCTGACGTCAGTCAGCCTCACTCTGGAGTGAATCATTTCACACTGCCGCAGCTCCTCACTCTGCTTCGCATGACGCTGCATAGTTCCACACGTAAGTATTCTCTTGATGATAAGAGATGTATTGTATCTGATAAACTCGTAACTAATATGCACTTACCTTACCACATGAGTAATAGCAACATATATATAATATATCTTGTAATATATGACCTACACAATTCAACAGAACTTGTACATCTATGAACTGTTTCAGACGACAGAACTTGTACATCTATGAACTGTTTAATTAACAATCACTGCGAAATGCATCCTATGATAATCCTTGTAAATATATGAGCTGTTTCAGATGATATATCTTGTAAATATGAACTACCACTTATTATGAATGTTTCTATTATATGAACTACAATCAAGTCAGTGTTTCTAAAATCATTCTTACCAAATACTATTAGAGATCATTTTTATCACTCTTACAAATAATTGTTGAAAGGCTTGAGAGAATTCTCAGATTGAAGTCAAAGTATTTAATATCTATTGCTACCCAGCAATATGCTCACATACTAACTTATCCCTATTCAGGTGGGGTCATTCTCTTAATTAAAACTAAATTGCTTTTCCCTACTCCAGTTCACTCACTTACCATAGTGAACTGATTGAAGTTGAAAAGCTACAAACTAACTAAACTAGCAATTGTTGTTAAAGCATTACATACAAATAGGTTTAGGGGAATTCAAAGGATTTGTGGCATTGAAGCCCAGTGCTGAATTAAACACTGTGTATAATAACCAATTAGTAAATTAAAATGACACTTTATTAAACATGTATACTGAGACGAACAATGTGTTAGGTGGTCAGTTCTAGGAATGGGTAATGATCTTCCATTCCTCTCAATTCAAGCGAGCTGATCAGACTAACATTAAAAACAAAAGTAAAAATAGAGGGCTATGTGACCTATCAGTGCTCACACAACACTGTTAATCAGAATATAAATATACACAGCAAGATGGTAGATATGTAGGGGAACTCATGTATCAAACACTGCACACAGACTATGCGCTCAAAGGCGTCCTCCTGCCTGCATACTGCTGGGATTAAACCCAGTCAGCCGATTTCTAGCTAGTGTCCCTATATCTAATCACACCATTCATGCACTGTGTATATCAATAATGATTGATGAAGAAATTCCAACAATTCACTATGTTGTCAAATGACTCGCCTATAGTTAACTGGTGCTAGATACTGCACCTCTTATATGTTACGTAAATCTTAAACTAATCGCTGATAAGTTCAACACAATTCACACATTAAAATCCATAAGCGTATTAAGCTAAGTTAGATTCTGTTTGCCATTATCGTAGCAATAACAGTTGCCAATGTATCAAATTGACTATGTATCAAAAGTAAGGTTGAGACTTCTAAGCAGCGAGAGCAAACAGGCTAAAGTCAAACAGTGAGTGATCGCAACTGTAGGACACGCCCACCGATGCGTTTCGTCACTAGTGCGTGACTTCGTCAGGGCATAGGGGCCGCCCAGCCTTTCAGTCCGTCTGTTATACCCAGAAGTTACCTAGGCAACGGTAATTGTATGCGGAAGTGTCTAACCGCAATGTGTAGCAGAATTTTTGATCTCAGCAGAGATCACGTGTCAGATAATTCTCATCTCATAGGTTTATGCGTCCACTTAAAATGTTGTAATTGCATTCATTTTAGGGGAAATCTTCAGATGTCGATTTTATTGATTTTGTAAGTTGATACATCCTCTATACACATATGTATATACACTTCGTTTTAATTTAAACCACACTTTGGGTAGGTGGATATTAAACTTGTGTATCATGAAAATAGCAGGTTACATAAAAGTTTCAGAGTAGATCTGTATGTTGTAATTTGTGACTATCATTCACGATATTGGGTATTTATCTATCACCAAAAAGTATTGTCACCATATCAGGGACGGTCCACATATTATTATCGGACATATTATTATCATTCCGAGACGGTATAGACCTATTCAATTTATTGATTATGTATGTTAAATCTGCCTACATGATATAGTAAAAAACAGATGTACATACTGGGGGGTAGTTATCATCGTGTCTACTTTTCCTGCCTTCGCCGGCCCAATACGCCCGCCTAAGCTCGCCTCACATCGCCGCCGCGGACCTGCAAAAATTTGCCTAAATTATCAAAAAAGCTGTCAAAAAGCCACGCACCAAGTACGGGGCGATGAGCAGCGGACTGTGATAGTTATCACTCATCCAATCTCGCTGCTCTTCGGCTTTTTTACAGCTTTCTTGCTAGCCTGTCACTAAGCACCCACACTAACTAAACTGTTCTACCCCCTATACCGGCACCCCCGGAGCCCCCCGCAACTAAATAAAGTTACTAACCCCTAAACTCTTATAAATGTATTAACCCCTAAACCGCCGCTCCTAGACACCGCCGCAACTCTTATAAATGTATTAACCCCTAAACCGCCGCTCCCGGAGCCCACCGCCACCTACATTATACCTAGTAACCCCTATCCTGCCCCCCCTATACCGTCGCCCTCTATAATAAAGTTATTAACCCCATCCTGCCCCCCACTACACCGCCGCCACTGTAATAAATTTATTAACCCCTAAACCTAAGTCTAACACTAACCCTAACACCCCCTAACTTAAATATTAATTAAATAAATCTAAATAATATTTCTATTATGAACTAAATTAATCCTATTTAAAACTAAATACTTACCTTTAAAATAAACCCTAATATAGCTACAATATAAATAATAATTATATTGTAGCTATCTTAGGATTTATTTTTATTTTACAGGCAAATTTCAATTTATTTTAACTAGGTACAATAGCTATTAAATAGTTATTAACTATTTAATAGCTTACCTAGCTAAAATAAAGAGAAATTTACCTGTAAAATAAAAACTAAACTAAGTTACAATTACACCTAACACTACACTATACTTTAATAAATTATTCCTATTTAAAACTAAATACTTACCTGTAAAATAAACCCTAAGATAGCTACAATGTAATTAATAATTACATTGTAGCTATCTTAGGATTTATATTTATTTTATAGGTAACTTTGTATTTATTTTAGCTAGTTATTATAGTTATTAAATAGTTATTAACTATTTAATAACTACCTAGCTAAAAGAAATACAAAATTACCTGTAAAATAAATCCTAACCTAAGTTACAATTAAACCTAACACTACACTATCATTAAATAAATTAAATAAATTAACTACAAATAACTACAATTAAATACAATTACATAAACTAACTAAAGTACAAAAAATAAAAAAAGCTAAGTTACAAAAAAAAAAAAAATAGGTTACAAACATTTAAAAAATATTACAACAATTTTAAGCTAATTACACCTAATCTAAGCCCCCTAATAAAATAACAAACCCCCCCAAAATAAAAAAATGCCCTACCTTATTCTAAATTAAAAAAGTTCAAAGCTCTTTTACCTTACCAGCCCTTAAAAGGGCCTTTTGTGGGGCATGCCCCAAAGAATTCAGCTCTTTTGCCTGTAAAAGAAAAATACAACCCCCCCAACATTAAAACCCACCACCCACATACCCCTAATCTAACCCAAACCCCCCTTAAAATAACCTAACACTAATCCCTTGAAGATCATCCTACCTTGAGTCGTCTTCACTTAGCCGAGCAGCGATGGAACCGAAGAGGACATCCGGAGCGGCAGAAGTTATCCTCCAAGGGGCGCAGAAGAAGTCTTCTATCCGGGCGATCTCATCTTCCAAGAGGCGCTGAAGAAGTCTTCTATCCGGGCGATGTCATCTTCCAAGAGGCGCTGAAGAAGTCTTCTATCCGGGCGATGTCATCTTCCAAGAGGCGCTGAAGAAGTCTTCTATCCGGGCAATGTCATCTTCCAAGCGGGTCTTCAATCTTCATCCCGCCGACGCGGGAACATCCTTCTTTACCGACGGACTACCGACGAATGAAGGCTCCATTAAGGGACATCATCCAAGATGGCGTCCCTTCAATTCCGATTGGCTGATAGGATTCTATCAGCCAATCGGAATTAAGGTAGGAAAAATCTGATTTGCTGATTGAATCAGCCAATCAGATTCAAGTTCAATCCGATTGGCTGATCCAATCAGCCAATCAGATTGAGCTTGCATTCTATTGGCTGTTACGATCAACCAATAGAATGCGAGCTCAATCGGAATTGAAGGGACGCCATCTTGGATGACGTCCCTTAAAGGAGCCTTCATTCGTCGGTAGTCCGTCGGTAAAGAAGGATGTTCCGCGTGGGCGGGATGAAGATTGAAGACCCGCTTGGAAGATGACATCACCCGGATAGAAGACTTCTTCAGTGCCTCTTAGAAGATGACATCGCCCGGATAGAAGACTTCTTCAGCGCCTCTTGGAAGATGACATCGCCCGGATAGAAGACTTCTTCAGCGCCTCTTGGAAGATGACATCGCCCGGATAGAAGACTTCTTCAGCGCCTCTTGGAAGATGACATCGCCCGGATAGAAGACTTCTTCAGCGCCCCTTGGAGGATAACTTCTGCCGCTCCGGATGTCCTCTTCGGTTCCATCGCTGCTCGGCTGAAGACGACTCAAGGTAGGATGATCTTCAGGGGATTAGTGTTAGGTTATTTTAAGGGGAGTTAGGGTTAGATTATGGGTATGTGGGTGGTGGGTTTTAATGTTGGGGGGGGTTGCATTTTTCTTTTACAGGCAAAAGAGCTGAATTCTTTGGGGCATGCCCCACAAAAGGCCCTTTTAAGGGCTGGTAAGGTAAAAGAGCTTTGAACTTTTTTAATTTAGAATAGGGTAGGACATTTTTTTATTTTGGGGGGGTTTGTTATTTTATTAGGGGGCTTAGATTAGGTGTAATTAGCTTAAAATTGTTGTAATATTTTTTAAATGTTTGTAACCTATTTTTTTTTTTTGTAACTTAGCTTTTTTTATTTTTTGTACTTTAGTTAGTTTATGTAATTGTATTTAATTGTAGTTATTTGTAGTTAATTTATTTAATTTATTTAATGATAGTGTAGTGTTAGGTTTAATTGTAACTTAGGTTAGGATTTATTTTACAGGTAATTTTGTATTTCTTTTAGCTAGGTAGTTATTAAATAGTTAATAACTATTTAATAACTATAATAACTAGCTAAAATAAATACAAAGTTACCTGTAAAATAAATATAAATCCTAAGATAGCTACAATGTAATTATTAATTACATTGTAGCTATCTTAGGGTTTATTTTACAGGTAAGTATTTAGTTTTAAATAGGAATAATTTATTTAATGATAGTGTAGTGTTAGGTGTAATTGTAACTTAGGTTAGTTTTTATTTTACAGGTAAATTTCTCTTTATTTTAGCTAGGTAAGCTATTAAATAGTTAATAACTATTTAATAGCTATTGCACCTAGTTAAAATAAATTGAAATTTGCCTGTAAAATAAAAATAAATCCTAACATAGGTACAATGTAATTATTATTAATATTGTAGCTATATTAGGGTTTATTTTATAGGTAAGTATTTAGTTTTAAATAGGATTAATTTAGTTCATAATAGAAATATTATTTAGATTTATTTAATTAATATTTAAGTTAGGGGGGTGTTAGGGTTAGTGTTAGACTTAGGTTTAGGGGTAAATAAATTTATTATAGTTGCGGCGGGGTCAGGGAGCGGCGGTTTAGGGGTTAATATGTATAGAGTAGCTTGCGGTGGGCTCCGGGAGCGGCGGTTTAGGGGTTAATACATATATTATAGTTGCGGTGGGCTCCGGGAGCGGCGGTTTAGGGGGTAATACATTTATTTAGTTGCGGCGGTGTAGGGGGGACAGATTAGTGGTGTTTAGACTCGGGGTACTTGTTAGGGTGTTAGGTGTAGACAGCTCCCATAGGAATCAATGGGATGTCTGGCAGCAGCGAACTTGTACTTTCGCTATGGTCAGACTCCCATTGATTCCTATGGGATCCGCCGCCTCCAGGGTGGCGGATTGAAAACCAGGTACGCTGGGCCAGAAAAGTGCCGAGCGTACCTGCTAGTTTTTTGATAACTAGCCAAAGTAGTCAGATTGTGCCGCACTTGTGTGCGGAACATCTGGAGTGACGTAAGAATCGATCTGTGTCGGACTGAGTCCGGCGGATCGAAGTTTACGTCACAAAATTCTACTTTTGCCGGTCTCTAGCCTTTGATAACTAAGGCGAATCAGCCTCGCCACAAATACGCTGCGGAATTCCAGCGTATTTGAGGTTGACGGCTTGATAACTAGACCCCACTATGTGTGAAAGATTGTCATTCACTTATAACAGTTAGTCAATATGGTAACGATAAAGCATCACCAAAGTTCATTCAGCACATTAGAGCGTTAATCTCACCCACACCTAAACATCATTGGTTTATCCAATAGTCAGTATGTGATGGTGTGGTTATAAGTTACAGGTACAAAGAATTGTATATTGCATTCATTCATAGTGAATGATTCAACATCGGATCATTTTATATTTAGAGAAAACTCTTATAGGAGATCGCTTCATTCAGCCCCTTAGGAGCTGCAGATTGCAGTTCATGTATCCATCTGCATTCTTTTTGTAGAAGTAATTTGTTAATGTCACCTCTTCTACCTCTTAACTTAAGTTATGCTGACAAAGGCGGAAATTTAGTGATTATGAACAATGCACAGTATAAGATAATGTGCCTAGACATTCTAATTAATACAGAGAATTACCAAGTATTACCACATGACCCAACGCTAGTATTCATGAAGGAATTAAAATCATTACTAGACAGAGGGTATGGTGAAAGGATAATTACAAAATCTGAGTACCAATTTATGTACAATAAGACACCAAGAATCGCTACATTCTATAGCCTTCCAAAGATTCACAAGGAGTGTGATACTCTTTCGGGTAGGCCCATAGTATCTGGGAATGGATGCCTTACAGAAAACATCAGCATTTATATTGATAAAAAACTCAGAGAATTTGTACACACACTAACATCTTATGTCCAATACACTAAAGATGTCTTAAAAATCTTGGAAAATATTTCTGTACAAGAGAATACTCTATTGGCAAGTATTGACGTTGAGGGTTTGTACTCTAACATATCTCACCATTTAGGACAAAAAGCCATACAGTATTTTCTCAAAATGATTAATCCTAAAGGCAGTGAAGATGATGATTTTGTGATCGATCTCCTAGATTTTGTGTTGAAACACAACTACTTTCTGTTTGATAATAAGGTATACCTACAGAAAAAAGGCACCGCAATGGGCACTTGCTGCGCGCCCACATATGCGAACTTGTTCTTAGGGTGGATTGAACACACATACATCTTAAATCAAGACATAAATCCATTTATGAAGTTTATGGAGCTATACATTCGCTACATTGATGATGTCCTGATATTATGGACAGGATCTAAGACAGATTTCAGTAATTTCATGAGATGGTTAAATGACAACAGCCATGGAATGCACTATACTTCTACCATTGAAGAAACCAGTATTTCTTTCTTGGATTTAGAAATTAGGAAAGAAATAGATGGGTCCCTTTTTTTTTTTTTTTTAATACTTATTTTTTTCCTTTATTGAGGCATTCAATATCAAATACAGCTTCAACATTAAGATTCAAGAGACAATGAAAATAACAACATTACATGTGTCATCACTTTAACAATCTAGATTCTCAAAAACACAATAAGCATGACAACAATACATATATCATCATCTTAGAATCTCAAACAGAGTCTGCTCCTCTATTTTCTCTCTTTATTAGAATTCCATACATACATAAAAGGGAAAAGAAAAAAAGGGGAAAAAAAAGAAAAAAGAAAGGAGAAAAAAAAAAAGAAAAAAAAAAAAAAAGGGAGAAAGAGAACCTATCCTAACTCTCTTCTCTCCGCCCAGGGCCCCCACCTCTTCGCCTCATAAAAACCATTGTCTCCAAAGGTCAGGGTAACTGTCTGATAGAATTAATTGTAAAAATACCGGTGAATTACGAAAATGTTTTAATATCTGTAACTGGACCTCACTAGGTCTGCTCAGAATTACCTTATCCCATTTAGCAAAATATTTTCTTAATTTTAATTTCTTAACATTTGATATTGTACATTGTTTATAACTGATGCTATACTAGGAGCATTTTTCTCCTTCCATGCTTTGAGTATCATCTGTCTGACTAGGAGAATTAAAGTATTAATCAGGGGCTTATTATGGGTTTTATTCGATACCAGGAAAAAGATTGCCAGAGGCTTCAATACAATTCTATCTGGCAGAAATCTATTCAACCAATATTCCACTTGTTTCCAAAGTTTAATCATTTTTGGGCAGGCATAGAATAGATGGAATATGTCTGCCGACGGAAAATTGCATCTATAACAAGACATATCCCCCTTCCATTTGGCCATCTTACTAGGCGTTAAATAGGCCCTATTAAGAAGCTTACAATGAGATTCTCTAATTGCCATGCTGCTTGAAAATTTCCTTGCCCTATCAAAGCTCTCCTGGAAATAACCCCTGTCCAATTCAGGAAAGTCTGATTTCCAGATAGAAAAAAGGTTATCCACCTTCATCTCTGCCTCCTTCAATATCAGCAATCTATAGATATATGATATAGAATAGTTTCCCCGTGAAAATCTGTTAATAACAGGATCTAGTGGACCCAGAGTCCAAGGGTCCTCGACCATAGGTTTCTTACTGTAATAGAAATGTCTTATTTGTAAATAAGCAAAGAAAGATCTTTTATCCAACTGAAATTCTCTAATTAGCGATTCAAATGTTTTTATATGATTTGTGACTGGGTCTACTAACTGATTCAAAAACGTCAACTCATTAGCAGACCATTTCCTAAAGGCTGATAATTCGCAACCACCCTTGAAATCAGGATTTCCCCTGATCGGCAAATAGCGAGAAAGTGTGTTTTCTACTTCTAATAATTTACACATTTTATGCCACGCAAGAACAACATTATAGAATGTGTGTTTTAATAAGAGATCCCGGACCTTTGTTGGGTGGGCAGTATGTAGCAATGCCTTGAGAGCATATGGCGCTATGATACCCTCTTCCACATCAGAACTAGCAATAAAATTTGCCCCTGTGAGCCAGTCCAAGGCAATTCGGGCAAGGCATGCCAAATTGTAATTTGTTAAATTTGGCAAAGCTAGTCCGCCCAGATCTTTAGGATGCATTAACCTCGATAGTGAAATACGGGGTTTCTTTGGGGCCCAGAGAAAAGTAGAACAAGCCGAATTAAACTTTTTAATATCAGCCCTATGCAGAAACGAAGGAATATTCTGTATAAAAAACAGTAATTTTGGAAGCGTTCGCATTTTAATCAATGCTATTTTTGCAGAAAGTGACAGGGGGAGTTTGCTCCATTTCTGGATTTCAGCTAGACAACTTCTCCAAATAGGAGCGAGATTCATGTCATACCATTCCTCTGGGTTTCCTGAAAGGTTTATTCCCAAATATTTAATAGATTTATCAGTTAATTTAAAGGGGTTCTGTATATAACTATTTCTATTCTTTATAATCCAGAGAATCTCTGACTTGGAAAAATTTATTCTGTACCCAGCAAATTTACTGAATTCTGATAGAATATTAATTAGGATTGGAATATTTTTGGTAGAATTTCTTATATAGAAGAGGATATCATCTGCATAAAGTGAGAGCGTAACTTTATGCTGTTTTATTCTTATACCTTCCAAGATCTCTCGGCTCTTCACCGCCAAAGGTTCGATGGTTATGTCAAATAATAATGGTGAAAGAGGGCAACCCTGTCTTGTTCCCTTGTGCAGTGTAATTGGGGCAGATAGCATATTATTAATATTAAGAAAGGAAATTGGATTCTGATAGAGGAGTGAAATATACTTATAGAAGTGACCTGAAAAACCAAAATTGCTTAAAGCTGTTAACAAATGATCCCATAGGACAGAGTCAAAGGCTTTTTCTGCATCAACCGTTAACAGTGCAAAATCTTGCTTCAGCCCTGACCCCGTCCTATGGGATGCTAATATATATTCAATTATGGTCATAGCCCTTCTAATGTTTTTCTGTGCTGACCTACCAGGAATAAATCCGGTTTGATCCGGATGAATAACTTCTCCTATAACCTTTTTAAAACGGTTAGCTAGTATATTTGCTAATAGCTTATAGTCGCTATTCAGAAGTGAGATTGGTCTATATGAGTCCATTAAATTGGGATCTTTTTCCTTCTTTTAGATAAGGGTAATATTTGAGGCGGTGAAGAACCGAGAGGGTCTAGAATGCAGCAGAAAATATTTATTAAACAGATCTGTGAGAATCACAACAATCTCTTCCGATAATATTTTATAAAATTCAATCGGTAATTGGTCGGGCCCAGGTGCTTTCCCCAAAACTGCCTCTTTAATTGCAATAAGTGTCTCCTCTGTGGTTATCTCTTTATTCAAGATATTTAAATGATCTGAGGAGATTTTTGGTAACTTAATACTTTCCCAGAAAGACTTTTTCGCCTCTTGATCAACTTCTGCAGGGGAGTATATTTTCTGATAGAATAATTGAAATTGCTCAACGATATCCTTCGGAGTATTATACTTTTTACCCTCTGATATAATTGTTCCTCTTACTTTTAGAAATGTTTGAGAGCATTTTAGCAGTTTTCGGGGAGAAAGTACCAAATGTAGCTTTGTTTTTCATATCTTCCTGTATCTGAATTTTAGATAGAAAAGTCTCTCTCTCACTCTTAGCCCTTTGATAGCAGTCCCAATTGTCCTTATTAGGATTATCAGTATATTTAATAAATTTATTTCTAAGATGATTGGTCAATTGAATTTCTCTCGCTCTTATCTTCCTTTTCCTTTTAACCATGTATCTTCCCTCCACATCTTTCTCTTGCGAGATTAACTTAAAATCAAGGTTTTTATTAAAAATACATGCGACTCCTCTCTTTTTTCTAACTGCTGGTACCGCAATCACCTCCCCAATCTGCAGGCTCAGATGAGTTTCCTGCAGGAAGACGATATCTGGTTTATAACTTTTTAAATGATGTATGATCTTTTTCCTCTTGGCAGGGGAGGAAAACCCCCCCACATTCCAGGATAATAAACTGATTGATTTTTTCATCTATGAAAATTTAAGACTTAAATCTATTAATAGATGCAACAGCTTAACCGGGACAGAGCGGAGCCCCCAGGAGGAGGAGAGAGCATCCATAGCAGAAGAAGAAGAAAAAAAAAAAAAAAAACAGCCATGGAATGCACTATACTTCTACCATTGAAGAAACAAGTATTTCTTTCTTGGATTTAGAAATTAGGAAAGAAATAGATGGGTCCCTTAATACCAAACTTTTCCGGAAAAAAACAGCCACAAATAGTCTTCTCAAGTGGGAAAGTTATCACCCTAAAAGCCAAAGGATGGGTATCCCATATGGTCAATACTTGAGAGCAAGACGCAATTGCAGCACCATGGAAGACTTTGAGGCAGAAGCTAAGGAACTAAGGATAAGATTTATAGAAAGGGGTTACCCTAATAGATGTCTTAAAAAAGCTTACCAAAGAGCAAAAGCGTTAGAGAGACCCACCCTACTGTAAGACAACAAAGAGGAGCCTGCAAGCTCAGAAACCAATAAAATCAGAATTATAGGTATTTTTGATGAAAAACACAGCATGATCCGTAATATTTTTGAGAAACATTGGCATGTTCTACATGAGGATGCTGATCTAATTGAAGTGATTACTGAAAAACCAAACATAACAAATAGGAGATCTCAGAACATGAAGGATATATTGACAAGAAGTCATTTCTCTCCATATAAACAAAAAACATGGTTACAAGAGACAAAGGGTTTCTTCAAATGTGGCCGCTGTCAGGCAAGCAAGAACATGTCTCCTACTAAACTCTTCATACATCCGAAAAGTGCTAAAAGTTACCCTATAAATGAATTCATGAATTGCAGAACGAAGAAAGTTGTTTACGTCGCTATGTGCAAATGCCCCCTAATCTATGTAGGGGAGACCTCTAGGGAACTACGCACGAGAGTGTTAGAACATATGGGTGACATAAAATGGAATCGTGACGTGCCTGTTGCTAAAAATATGAACACTGTACACAAAGATGCGAAATATCAAATATACTTCTTTGCTATTGAACAACTTAAGTTAAGAGGTAGAAGAGGTGACATTAACAAATTACTTCTACAAAAAGAATGCAGATGGATACATGAACTGCAATCTGCAGCTCCTAAGGGGCTGAATGAAGCGATCTCCTATAAGAGTTTTCTCTAAATATAAAATGATCCGATGTTGAATCATTCACTATGAATGAATGCAATATACAATTTTTTGTACCTGTAACTTATAACCACACCATCACATACTGACTATTGGACAAACCAATGATGTTTAGGTGTGGGTGAGATTAACGCTCTAATGTGCTGAATGAACTTTGGTGATGCTTTACCATATTGACTAACTGTTATAAGTGAATGACAATCTTTCACACATAGTATGTACATCTGTTTTTTACTATATCATGTAGGCAGATTTAACATACATAATCAATAAATTGAATAGGTCTATACCGTCTCGGAATGACAGACCGATTAGTAATAACTGTGACAATACAAGGGGGTATCAATAAGTATCCGATAATAATATGTGGACCGTCCCTGATATGGTGACAATACTTTTTGGTGATAGATAAATACCCAATATCGTGAATGATAGTCACAAATTACAGCATACAGATCTACTCTGAAACTTTTATGTAACCTGCTATTTTCATGATACACAAGTTTAATATCCACCTACCCAAAGTGTGGTTTAAAATTAAAACGAAGTGTATATACATATGTGTATAGAGGATGTATCAACTTACAAAATCAATAAAATCGACATCTGAAGATTTCCCCTAAAATGAATGCAATTACAACATTATAAGTGGACGCATAAACCTATGAGATGAGAATTATCTGACACGTGATCTCTGCTGAGATCAAAAATTCCGCTACACATTGCGGTTAGACACTTCCGCATACAATTACCGTTGCCTAGGTAACTTCTGGGTATAACAGACGGACTGAAAGTTTGGGCGGCCCCTATGCCCTGACGAAGTCACGCACTAGTGACGAAATGCGTCGGTGGGCGTGTCCTACAGTTGGGATAACTCACTGTTTGACTTTAGCCTGTTTGCTCTCGGTGCTTAGAAGTCTCAACCTTACTTTTGATACATAGTCAATTTGATACATTGGCAACTGTTATTGCTACGATAATGGCAAACAGAATCTAACTTAGCTTAATACGCTTATGGATTTTAATGTGTGAATTGTGTTGAACTTATCAGTGATTAGCTTAAGATTTATGTAACATATAAGAGGTGCAGTATTTAGCACCAGTTAACTATAGGCGAGTCATTTGACAACATAGTGAATTGTTGGAATTTCTTCATCAATCATTATTGATATACACAGTGCATGAATGGTGTGATTAGATATAGGGACACTAGCTAGAAATCGGCTGACTGGGTTTAATCCCAGCAGTACGCAGGCAGGAGGACGCCTTTGAGTGCATAGTCTGTGTGCAGTGTTTGATACATGAGTTCCCCTATATATCTACCATCTTGCTGTGTATATTTATATTCTGATTAACAGTGTTGTGTGAGCACTGATAGGTCACATAGCCCTCTATTTTTACTTTTGTTTTTAATGTTAGTCTGATCAGCTCGCTTGAATTGAGAGGAATGGAAGATCATTACCCATTCCTAGAACTGACCACCTAACACATTGTTTGTCTCAGTATACATGTTTAATAAAGTGTCATTTTAATTTACTAATTGGTTAAAGCATTACATAACCAGAGAACAACCATCCTTCTCTTTTATGGGCGCTAAAATCCAAATATATCAGGATCGCTGCAACTCAGAAGAGAGTTTGCCCTCTTTACTAATCATTTACGCTCACTAAAGATACCCTATAGATGGGTGTTCACAGTGTCTTTACAAGTCATTAAAGATGGGAAACGCCATGACTGCCACAACCCCGCCAGCATACCTGACTTTTGCAAGCAACTCGACCTTCCTCTTCCATAAGTATCGGACTCTTCACTGTTAAAGGATGCACCATTACGTGCAAAACCATAAAGGAAGCTGTGGTCTGAGATTGCTAGCAAGCTGGCCAAAAAGAGACAAAGTTGTGATCTATCCAACACACTGAACACCTCCGGATCTAGAGCAAGGTGATCTGCACTCCTCGGGTCTAATGAGTATTGAATGCAGGGTACTTTCACCCTGCAAATTGTACTAATTACATTGAAATTAACGCTCACCTTAAGAGACCACTGTTCAAATTAGCTCATGAACTCTGGAACCAATTGCTCTCCTTGTCATTAAGACAAATTTGATGTTAATGAGCATGTATAGTTTATTTCAAATTAACCTGTTTAGATTTTATTTGTCATAAGTTTATGTACACTGTTGTTGAAATGAAAATTAAGTTGACTCAACTTGCACTATGTTTTCTTCAAAATTTCTACTGCATTCTGTTTGCGGTCTTGAGAGTAATCACTGTTTGAGGTTGTTCTCTACCGTACTTTGTTGATATGGAATAATCTTTTTGCCCATTTTAGGTTGCAGAAGTTTTGATTGTTTTACTATTATGTTATGACTTCGGCTGTATAATCTTACATCCCTTACACAAATCTCCTGTATATATGTATTCATTTTTAATTCTGTAATTGTGCCTGTTGCGGAGGGCTCTGTTGGGCCGTAATTCCCCTTTCTGTTTTATTTCTTCATTTACCTACCATTCTTTCATTTTCCTGTCGGATTAAACATTCCACCAGACAGTCACTCCCCCCCCCACCTCTCTCTCCCATTCCCTTCCCTTTCCTGAAACCCCCTTCTAATCCATTCTTCTTCTTTAGTTTAAGTTATTGTTTGTTTACTTAACTACAAGCAGTGCTTATCTTCGGTACAGAGCATACCTCAATAGCAGCAGTGGTAGTTTCTACCAGCCCCATTCAAAACACATCTAACACCTAACACCTACTATTTCACTTAGGCATCTATGGCACATCATCCCACAGTAAGCCATTTTAAAATCTTCTCACAAAACGTTAAAGGTTTATTATCCCCACAGAAACGTTCCATAGCGTTCCATGATTTCTATAAAAACCAAATAGATAGCATAATGGTTCAAGAGACACATTTTAAAAAGACCAATGAGCCAACTCTATCGCACTTTTATTATGATCAACACTTCCTGAACTCAGGACCATCAAATCATAATAGAGTATGTATCTCTTTCAGGAGAGGAACATCATTCGTTCTCTTACAAAAATATCAAGCCCAGGAGGGCAGAATATTAATCCTGGTTGGACTATATTATGGCAGACCCCTAACTATGGCCAACATATATGCTCCTAACTGCCCCTCCCCCTCCTTCTTTCGTACAGTAATCAATCATTTAGTAGATATCTCGAAAGGTCCAATAATACTAGGGGGGACTTTAACTTTCCAATTTACCCAGCATTTCATACATCCACAGGTATATCATATATACAATATAACCAAATAAAAGATAATTGGAAAGCTATCAGGACAATACCCTTTTTTAACACCTGGAGGATTACCACAAAAGACTTCACATTTTTTTCCCATCTGCAACGCTCTTATTCCAGCATAGATTACATTCTCTGTGACCAAAACACCCTGTCCACACTAATTGATTCCAGACTGTACCACATCACATGGTCCGATCACAGTATGGTCAGCTCCACCTTCTAATGGTCTTCCAGGTCTCAACACTAACAACACTGGAAACTTAACAATCACATATTTTCTGACCCACTTATAACCGCAGATATAGTTGAAAAAACTTCTGAATTTTTCACTTTTAATGATCCCGCAGTTACCTCGGCTACTAATAATTGGGAGACTTACAAGTGCTACATAAGAGGAGTGATACTGAGCCATACACACAAACTACGTAAACAGAGGGCGGCACAAATTTTCAAAATTGCGAAAAAGCACTGAAAAAAAAACCCCTTTTCCATCAACTCTTATTGCAGTCACAACAGGCTAGAGAAGCTCTTAATCAGTACCTAGCTAAAAATGCTCACTTACGTACACAAATTCTATACTAAAAGTAATAAAACCGGCCACTTATTGGCCAGGTCTCTCAAAAATAAAAGATATTCAACTTTTATTTCAAAAATTTTAGATCCTTCTGGATCTTCACTCTCTAAAAACACGGAAATAGTTAACCAATTTGCAAACTACTCCTCCTCTCTATACAATCTCCCAACTTCAATCTCTGACTCTAAACTTGCTATGATTAATAATTACTTCTCAAGTCCAACTCCCCACTCTTACCGTGGAGAGTAGCGAGTCACTTGATTCACACTTTACTCTACAAGAAATCCTTATAGCTATTAAAAACCTCCCTCAAGGTAAAGCCCCTGGTCCAGATGGGTTCACTCCTAAATGTTATCACCTGTTCAAAACCCACCTGAGCCCTCATCTTCTAACAATGTACAATTCACTAGACCATGATTGCCATCTATCCCAGTCTCTATTGGAAGCTACAACAACTGTTATTCCTAAGCCAGGAAAAGATGTGGAACTAGTCTCTAATTATCGCCAAATATCCTTGATTAATATTGATATTAAGCTGTACGCAAAATTGTTGGCTACTAGAATAAATAACATCCTCCCCACTTATTCATACCGATCAGGTGGTTTTTATTCCTGGTAGAGTGGCCAAGGACAATACCATTCGTGTCATACAAACCATATTTACTGCAAATGCCACTAAGACCCCTATAATCTTACTCTCCATGGATGTGGAAAAGGCCTTCGACAGGGTGGACTGGGATTTCCTCTGGGCCCCGATGTCGAAATTTGGTTTCTTGGAAACTCTAATCTCCTGTGTAAAAGCACTATATAATGGCCCAATTGCTAGCATTAGCGCTAACAACACACTGTCTCAGAAGATCCCTATTAGAAACGGCACGAGACAGGGATGCCCCCTTTCTCCCCTGTACTGGCGGCTAGGGTTAGAAACAATAATATAATTGAGGGCACAACTTTTGGATTGTCCCAACAAAAATGTCTACGTGGACGATATCATATTTACGATTCGTTCTCCGTCTACTTCACTACCAGCGCTGCTTGCAGAACTTGAGGGCTATAAGTAGGTTTCGAATTTCTCTGTTAATATGGAGAAATCTAAGTTAATGCCTCATCACGACACATACCCCTTTCCAGATCACAAATAAAATATGCTACCTAGGAATAAATATTTCCCCTACCCAGTCGGACTTGTTTGACCTCAATTATATCCCCCTACAAAAGGAATCCCAAATATCCCTTGAGACATGGCATAAGCAAGGCCATCTTTCTTGGATGGGTCGCGTTAACGCACTCAAAATTAACCTCCTCCCCAAATTCCTGTACCTGTTTCAGGTCCTCCCTTTGGATATTCCTTCCTCATACTTAGTACAACAACAAAGAATGTTCGATTCTTTTATATGGGCTCAGAAACGCACTAGAGTGACCAAAAACACCTTATACCTTGACAGAGAGCATGGCGGACTGGGTGCCCCAAAACTTACTACCTATTTTAAGGCGGCTCATTTAGCATGAATAGTTGCATGGAAACATTCCCATCATGAGAAGCCCTGTGTACAAATAGAATCCTCCTTAACTGGTGGATATAATCTTGGAGATTTATGCTGGACCCACTGGCCAAATACAGACCCCCAGAAGTTTCTACAAACTATTATGTGGCCACTACACTAAAAGTATGGGATAAAACCCTTGCCTTAAATAAACTGATCTCGACCATACCATCTCCCCTTACCCCTCTCCTTAATAACCCTCTTCTATTACATCCACACTCCTTACAAATCCCCACCGTTGCAAACTCTCCCTCCAATGTCCCAGCACATCTGGTGATTAATAAAGGCCAAAGCCACTCGCAATTAGAACTCTCCCTACTGCTAGGCCCTCCATTTCATCTCTGGTTCCCCTATCTACAATTAAGACATGCCATAGTAAATAGTCCCTTTACAGATGATCTTACCAGACCCCTTAATCCTTTTGAAACACTGTGCAAAACCCCCTCTATGATTAGATCTCACATCTCCATAATATACAAATTACTTTGAGGCTTTTTCCCTGCCAAACAACCCTCATATATATCTAAATGGGAAAAAGAACTTGATGTCACCCTAACAGAAGCTCAATGGAGCCGCATTTTTGTGGAAACCAAAAAATCATCCCTTTCATTAGTGTTTGCAGAGATGAATTACAAGCTATTATCCAGATGGTACCTTACTCCACATCGACTCTATAGTATATTCCCAAACTCCTCCTCTCTATGTTGGAGGCATTGCGGTGAAACAGGAACTTTATCACATATCTGGTGGTCATGCCCCCTTCTACAAACATACTGGAAAGACATCACTAAATGCATTAACGCTACATTAGGGCTTACTATCACGCTCTCTCCTAGTATAGTTTTGTTAAATGACACTCCCCCTATTTCTTGCATATACCAAATAAAGTTATTTCGGAGTTTGTTCAACTGGGCTAAACGCCTAATACCCAGATTCTGGAAATCAACACAAATCCCCAACTTTCCCATGTGGTTGAGATAAGTAGACCATATCTTATCTTTAGAAAAAACACACTACACCTTCATAGGTAAACAAGATTTTATTGCAGACATCTTATACATTTGGGAACAAAGGACGTCATACCTTTGGATTGTTGTCTTTATAATGCTAACTTTGCAAATGTGACATATCATATTGCTTACTCTAAGCCATGGAATAAAACTAACAGAACTGTCTAGCCAAATGTTAAACGTTATTGATTTCTGTTATCCTAAATGTTGACATCCTTATCTGTAACCATTCCCTTAAACATTTGTGTAATCACTGCTGTTCTGTTGAAAATTATATGTACAACTACACTCTCTGTACACCTGTTCAAAAATTCAATAAAAACAGTTGAATACAAAAAAAATATGAATATTTCATATTCCAATGTTCTTTACGTAACAGAATATGTTCTATTTATTCATAGAAAACTATTTCTACATATATCTGATGGTTTCTTAAACAAATATATATTTATACCTAATTATATATAGATGATTATAAATAGATCTAGATATATACAGATATATACAGATAATGTTATCAACGTGTCTACTTACCTGCCTTCGCCGGCCCCAATCTCGCCAAAGTTATCAATAAATCTGTCAAAAAAACACGCACCAAGTACGGGGCGATGAGCAGCGGACTGTGATAGTTATCACTCATCCGATCTCGCTGCTCTTCGGCTTTTTTACAGCTTTATTGACAAGCTTACTGACAAATTTATTAACCCCTATCCTGCCGATCCCGTACCCTGCCGCAACTAAATAAATTGTTTAACCCCTAAACCGCCGCTCCCGGACCCCGCCGCCACCTATATAAAACTTATTAACCCCTAATCTGCCCCCCACACCGTCGTCACCTATAATAAATTTATTAACCCCTATCCTGCCCCCGCTGTACCGCTACATCCTATAATAAAATTATTAACCCCTAAACCTAAGTCTAACCCTAACCCTAACACCCCCCTAACTTAAATATTAATTAAATACATCTAAATATTATAACTCTTATTAACTAAATGAATCCTATTTAAAACTAAATACTTACCTTTAAACTAAACCCTAATATAGCTACAATATAAATAATAATTATATTGTAGCTATCTTAGGATTTATTTTTATTTTACAGGCAAATTTCAATTTAATTTCAATTTAAATTCAATTTATTTTAACTAGGTACAATAGCTATTAAATAGTTATTAACTATTTAATAGCTACCTAGTTAAAATAAAGACAAATTTACCTGTAAAATAAAAACTAACCTAAGTTACAATTACACCTAACACTACACTATCATTAAATAAATTATTCCTATTTAAAACTAAATACTTACCTGTAAAATAAACCCTAACGGCTAGATTTGGAGTTTTGTCGGTAACGACCCGCGTAGCTAACGCCGGCTTTTTTCTGGCCGCACCATAAAAATAACTCTGGTATTGAGAGTCCACAAAAAGGCTGCGTTAGGCTCCAAAAAAGGAGCGTAGAGCATTTTTAACGCAGCTTCAACTCTCGATACCAGAGTTGCTTACGCAAGCGGCCAGCCTCAAAAACGTGCTCGTGCACGATTCCCCCATAGGAAACAATGGGGCTGTTTGAGCTGAAAAAAACCCTAACACCTGCAAAAAAGCCGCGTTCAGCTCCTAACGCATCCCCATTGTTTGCTATGGGGAAACACTTCCTACGTCTGCACCTAACACCCTAACATGTACCCCGAGTCTAAACACTCCTAGCCTTACACTTATTAACCCCTAATCTGCCGCCCCCGCTATCGCTGACCCCTGCATATTATTTTTTTTTATTTTTTTTCATTAATATTTTTATTGAGGTTTCAAAAAGCAAATCACAAATAAAAAGGGAATACAATATGCTCATTCAGCAATTACAAAGAATTTTGAATACATTACAATATTGAGTATATATAGGTAATCTCAAAAGGAAAATAAGCATTAATGAACAACTCTAGTGTACAGTAGTGATTTGCCAGATTATATGTGAGCCTTCTAATGAGCTTGAGAGGCCACTTGCGGACCTTATGTATAAACAAAATAAAATGGTTAGTGAAGGTTATCATGGAATAAGGGAGACCACTCTTGGGCCCCATAACAAACCTCTTTTTTTTTTTTTTTTTTGGATATTCACTCTCAATACCAGATATCCGCTTGGCATTAATATGGAATCTGATGTCAACCTTTTTATTTAATGTTTATTTATCTCACAAGTCCTGGTCTTTCCTGGTTCCCTAATAGAATCATATATAATACATCTTGCTTGTATAGCTCAAAAATTATGATGTTATTACTATATATATATTTTCTAATGTTAGTTGTTTCAATTTTCCCACATGTACAATGTTTGTGTATCTTTTGGTAATTTACTATATAGGCAGGGTTAAGTACACACATGTTTACAATTTTTGGTGATTGATTGCCCTTTAAAGGTGTATCCAGTGCTTGCAATTAACAGCAGTGAACAAGTGTGGAGGCCCCACACGAAACATGTTTGCCGTGTCTTGCAATACTGGAACACCAATTTTGAATTTGTGAGTTGTATCTCACATCCCTGTTTTTATCAACGCTCTACTACCAATAAAGACTTTTCTACTTTTATTACAAGAGTCACTGTGCTTTTCCTGGGGAGGAGTTGCGATAGACTTACTGAATTCCCGAGTCTAAACACCCCTAGCCTTACACTTATTAACCCCTAATCTGCCGCCCCCGCTATCGCTGACCCCTGCATATTATTTTTTTTTATTTTTTTTCATTAATATTTTTATTGAGGTTTCAAAAAGCAAATCACAAATAAAAAGGGAATACAATATGCTCATTCAGCAATTACAAAGAATTTTGAATACATTACAATATTGAGTATATATAGGTAATCTCAAAAGGAAAATAAGCATTAATGAACAACTCTAGTGTACAGTAGTGATTTGCCAGATTATATGTGAGCCTTCTAATGAGCTTGAGAGGCCACTTGCGGACCTTATGTATAAACAAAATAAAATGGTTAGTGAAGGTTATCATGGAATAAGGGAGACCACTCTTGGGCCCCATAACAAACCTCTTTTTTTTTTTTTTTTTTTTTTTAAATAGTAAACTTAGATAATGCACCCTGTAAATAGTATGTTAGAAAGTAACATGGGTATATATGTGAGGGAAAATAGGAATTGTTAAGGGGGTTGCGGTATAGACAAGATAACCGCGTAGTTAGTCCTCCTATAAAAGGAGGCATATTCTTGTGGGGGGGAGGAGGTGGTAAATTAAATAGATTAATCAGGGTATTTCAGAGGGTCGTACATTTATAGTGAGTACAAGATAAGCTACAGTATCCTAACTTAAAATAGGGGACAAACAATTTTAAAAGCTTGATAGATAGTGTAAATTAAGAAAAATTATGGCTCCATACAACAACAAGGCAGACTATTACATCATGACTCAGAATAAGCAAGCTTCATCGTTTCTAAGGGGCATATCACTAGGTAAAGTCTTGCTAGCAGATGAGTAATTAGTGTGTAGATAAGAATTAGCTAATTACATGTAAAGTGGACGTATCTGGTATAGGCCACAAATGATAGGAGTGGTGCAGGGCCAGCCTGCACAAGAGGCATGGCAAATTCTTTGAAAAAAAAATATTATGTGATGAGGTATAACAATATCTGCAACCCCAATTTATGCCCTTTAAATCCAGCTCATGTGTGTAGCCTGTATTATTGCCAAGCTTCCAAAAGATCCACTGTGACCTTTCCAACCTTAGTAGTGAACAGTTATCTAGGGCTACTAATAACTGGTATGCTCCATCTGACCCAGAAGTCCCCACTCTGCATGCAAACTACAAACTTTATCCATAAATACGGATGTGAAAGGGCTCGAACATCCCGGCCGCAGACATCCCAGCCCCTAAACACAATCACAAACTAGAGCAATGTACGGAAGCACAGCTGGGGACACCAGGTCAAGCATTGCATTACTTGTCTGTGACTATTATTTTAGTAGATAAAGCAAGGAAATAACTAAGTGTGACAGCCCAGTAACTATCAAAAATATTAAAGAGTTAACTAGACCAAGTGAGATATATCGTAACGTATGTCGTACCAGGCTAAATAGATATGCCCTAGAGGGGGTATTTGTGACCAACAAATTGCACGACAGGTTTATACATTAGCAGGATGGTTCTAGCAGATAACATATCTTACACTATAAAATATTAACTTTGTGAAACCTTTAGCCATTTTAGAGTGGAGCCGGTGCTAGGAATCTATATGTTAAATTCAAGCTTATTCCAGAATGATAAGGAATTTAAATGGAACACGAGAACTGCACATACTCTAGAGTAATTATCTGATTGATATTTCTCAAAGGCAGCTCAATCAAGCTAGAAAGCTATCTATAGTAACATGTTCCTAGAGGGTAAATCTCAACACAACACTGAGCCACCGGTCCATAAGCAGTGTGACAATAAGCTCTTCATTCATTGTAATACAAATAATAGTGCATGTGTTGTAAATAATAAGTACTATGGTCAACCATAAAACAGGTGTATGGAGTACAAACATAATCAATCAACGTCTCTTAATGCTTAAGCATTTTCAGCATATCAGAGGCACAACATAGAAAAGTATAAGGAGCAAGAGGATAAGCTATGGTACAATCAGTGTATCTCATGAGTATAAAGAGAGTTATTACAGAATACCACTGTGGGTAGAGATAGGCTATAATTTCAAATACAGAGAGGCAGATAGTGCAAAAGATATTTGTGAAACTATGAGAAGACAAATCTCACACTCTCAAAGCAGGGCTGCAGATAAACTAGGTGGCTAGAGTTATTATATGCAACAAGTTAAGATGTTTAGGCATCATGTATTACAACCCAGTCTTTGCTATTATCGACATATTTGTGAGTACCCCCTTAACCTTAAATAAAGTAACATGTTCATGTCCAGAGGTGGGTTTCCATCAAAGTCCAGGTTTAGCAAAAAATTAACCAAGAGATATCCTAGGGGGTGTCCTCAGTGGTAATGTTAGGTTCACATATGTTCCAAATGAAATGTCCCGTGGTTTATTAGAGACCCGTCTAAAACACCGGGCAGGGTAATAACTCCAGGGTGGTTAACCTATACCTTGTTTTAGGCGAACCTGTGAGATGAGGAACCTTTCTGCCAGGAATGATATATTTACATAGTAGGGCTGGCTAGCAGATTTCCAGGATGTCGCTCTATCAAGTATACTGTCCTCATAATACAGCTCGCTCCGCTTAGCAATAAAATCCCCTGCACCCCCAAGATCCATAGAGGCAGATTGTGCATAGTGTAATGCCCTCATAGTGGGGCCAAGTTAGGATGCGGGGTGAAGCGGGTCTCAGACTCTGTTTCGTTAGTGGGCCACGAGGCTGTCACACTAATGGATACCAAACTGTTATGGCAATCAGGATCTTCCTCGCGGTGACAAGCCTTGTGGGCAGAACTGACCTTCTTAGAAAACTCCGGCTTATCAGGCACCATAGCAGTGGTTCTGTGAGGTATGTATGGGGTTTCCACACTATAAGCATCCTCAAAAGCCTCCATCATTGAGATCTCCAACCTCTTGAAGTGTGCCTGTAACAACTGTGTAACCTCATCATACAACGCAGTGAGCAGCATGATGGTCGGCAACAAGTAAGATATTTCTCAATCTATGTAGCGCTATTCGTGCACTGTGAGACACCGCTTCTCACGGGGACCAACAGGGCAAATCCCCAAGTGTCAGGCACTTAGAAGTCCGCCAGCTATGAATGTGCGGCATGAGAGTGCAATAAAAATGTTATAGTGGCGCCATGCTGTGTGTTGCGGCCCTCTCCGATAAAGGCGTGAGATTGTGTGATTCACTCTAGGCGACAGATTTACTGCCTATGTCTCTTAATGCATATCCGATCTCCATACAACTATTACCTTCCTCTGTATATGTATCATATGCGTGTTTCAGGCTTTAAGAAGGTAGATTAGATGGTTTGCCTCACAGAGCTCCCGTGTGATGCGACCATCTTGGTCTCTAGCTGGCTCCGCCCCCTGCATATTATTTTTAACCCCTAATCTGCCGCTCCGTAAACCGCCGCTACTTACATTATCCTTATGTACCCCTAATCTGCTGCCCCTAACACCGCCGACCCCTATATTATATTTATTAACCCCTAATCTGCCCCCCTCAACGTCGCCTCCACCTGCCTACACTTATTAACCCCTAATCTGCCGAGCGGACCTGAGCGCTACTATAATAAAGTTATTAACCCCTAATCCGCATCACTAACCCTATAATAAATAGTATTAACCCCTAATCTGCCCTCCCTAACATCGCCGACACCTAACTTCAAACATTAACCCCTAATCTGCCAACCGGAGCTCACCGCTACTATAATAAATGTATTAACCCCTAAAGCTAAGTCTAACCCTAACACTAACACCCCCCTAAGTTAATATAATTTTAATCTAACGAAATTAATTAACTCTTATTAAATAAATTATTCCTATTTAAAGCTAAATACTTACCTGTAAAATAAATCCTAATATAGCTACAATATAAATTATAATTACATTGTAGCTATTTTAGGATTAATATTTATTTTACAGGCAACTTTGTAATTATTTTAACCAGGTACAATAGCTATTAAATAGTTAAGAACTATTTAATAGTTACCTAGTTAAAATAATAACAAAATTACCTGTAAAATAAATCCTAACCTAAGTTACAATTAAACCTAACACTATACTATCATTAAATTAATTAAATAAAATACCTACAATTACCTACAATTAAACCTAACACTACACTATCAATAAATAAATTAAATACAATTCCTACAAATAACTACAATGAAATAAACTAACTAAAGTACAAAAAATAAAAAAGAACTAAGTTACAAAAAATAAAAAAATATTTACAAACATAAGAAAAATATTACAACAATTTTAAACTAATTACACCTACTCTAAGCCCCCTAATAAAATAACAAATACCCCCAAAATAACAAAATGCCCTACCCTATTCTAAATTACTACATTTCAAAGCTCTTTTACCTTACCAGCCCTGAACAGGGCCCTTTGCGGGGCATGCCCCAAGAAATTCAGCTCTTTTGCCTGTAAAACAAAACATACAATACCCCCCCCCAAAATTACAACCCACCACCCACATACCCCTAATCTAACCCAAACCCCCCTTAAATAAACCTAACACTAAGCCCCTGAAGATCTTCCTACCTTGTCTTCACCCTACCAGGTTCACCGATCCGTCCTGAAGAGCTCCTCCGATGTCCTGATCCAAGCCCAAGCGGGGGGCTGAAGAGGTCCATGATCCGGCTGAAGTCTTCATCCAAGCGGGAGCTGAAGAGGTCCATGATCCGGATGAAGTCTTCATCCAAGCGGGAGCTGAAGAGGTCCATGATCCGGATGAAGTCTTCTATCAACGGCATCTTCAATCTTCTTTCTTACGGATCCATCTTGCAGACCTCCGACGCGGAACATCCTCTTCTCCCGAAGCCTACTAGCCGAATGACGGTTCCTTTAAGGGACGTCATCCAAGATGGCATCCCTCGAATTCCGATTGGCTGATAGGATTCTATCAGCCAATTGGAATTAAGGTAGGAATATTCTGATTGGCTGATGGAATCAGCCAATCAGAATCAAGTTCAATCCGATTGGCTGATTCGATCAGCCAAACAGATTGAGCTTGCATTCTATTTAGTTTTAAATAGGATTAATTTAGTTAATAAGAGTTATAATATTTAGATGTATTTAATTAATATTTAAGTTAGGGGGGTGTTAGGGTTAGACTTAGGTTTAGGGGTTAATAATTTTATTATAGTTGCGGCGGTGTAAGGGGGGCAGGATAGGGGTTAATAAATTTATTATAGTGGCGGCGGTGTAAGGGGGGCAGGATAGGGGTTAATAGGTATTATGTAGGTGGTGGCGGGGTCCGGGAGCGGCGGTTTAGGGGTTAACATATATATTATAGTTGTGGTGGGGTCCGGGAGCAGCGGTTTAGGGGTTAACATATATATTATAGTTGCGGCGGGGTTCAGGAGCGGCGGTTTAGGGGTTAACATATATATTATAGTTGCGGCGGGGTCCGGGAGCGGCGGTTTAGGGGGTAATACATTTATTTAGTTGCAGCAGTGTAGGGGGGCAGATTAGGGGTGTTTAGACTCGGGGTACATGTTAGGGTGTTAGGTGCAGATATCTCCCATAGAAATCAATGGGATGTCGGGCAGCAGCGAACATGAACTTTCGCTATGGTCAGACTCCCATTGATTCCTATGGGATCCGCCGCCTCCAGGGCGGCGGATTGAAAACCAGGTACGCTGGGCCGGAAAAGTGCCGAGCGTACCTGCTAGTTTTTTTATAACTAGCAAAAGTAGTCAGATTGTGCCAAACTTGTGTGCGGAACATCTGGAGTGACGTAAGAATCGATCTGTGTCGGACTGAGTCCAGCGGATCGAAGCTTACGTCACAAAATTCTACTTTTGCCGGTGTGTAGGGTTTGATAACTAAGGCGAATCAGCCTCGCCACAAATACGCTGCGGAATTCCAGCGTATTTGAGCTTGACGGCTTGATAACTAGGGGCCAATATCTATTTATAAATACATATAACATATTCGGCTATGTGCAGAACATTGGAATGTAAAATATATACACTAATTACAGTTAAAACCTTTATTGAATGGGAATATTGCATAAATATTATTTTACATGTTTTCAATTACTCCAATGAACTTATAAATATGTCTATATATGTGTACATATATATTGTGTTTATATGTGTATATATGTTTGTAAATACATATATACACATATAAATACATTAATACATATGTACTCACATATATATATATATATATATATATATATATATATATATATATATATATATATATATACATAAACATCATTAGACATGTATATGTATGTATCAAAATGTTAAATCCCTTTGCCTTAGATCTCTTAGATATCTTTGAGCCCTTATAACTTTTTAATGCATTAGTTTTTTTTAAACAATTTTTGATGTGTTTTGTGACACTTTATTTTCAGAAAACAGTTGTGGTAAAGATTCTACTGTAAATCGCGATTGCGCAATTAAAACGGAGCACAAACGATCACGAGAACCTTCGCAAAATCGTTTACGCCTCACTGATAATCTAGCCCTATATTGTTTAATAGTATTTTAAATATCTTATCCTCATTCTTCCAATAATCTTTAATTATTAGAGCTACTCAGTATTAATTAGTCCTCAAAATGGAATGCAAATCCCATGATACATTATCACCTAACCGGAAGTGATGTCATAACCAGAAGTAGCTGCATTGGTGTGGATATTAGAAAGGCTTATAGCGTTTTTTTCTAAACCTGATGAGCCCACATTTTTTGCGGAAATGCCACACTATTGGCTGATATGATCTATTTAAAATAAACATGTAGCGACCATTTATTAATTAACCTTTTTCTGGTAAGCATAATTTAAATAGGCCTAGATTTAGAATTTTGTCGGTAACGACCCGCGTAGCTAACGCTGGCTTTTTTCTGGCCGCACCTTTTAAATACCTCTGGTATTGAGAGTTCACAGAATGGCTGCGTTAGGCTCCAAAAATGGAGCGTACAGGCATATTTAACGCCACTGCAACTCTCGATACCAGAGTTGCTTACGGACGCGGCCAGCTTCAAAAACGTGCTCGTGCACGATTCCCCCATAGAAAACAATGGGGCTGTTTGAGCTGAAAAAAAACCTAACACCTGCAAAAAAGCCGCGTTCAGCTCCTAACGCAGCCCCATTGTTTGCTATGGGGAAACACTTCCTACGTCTGCACCTAACACTCTAACATATACCCCGAGTCTAAACAACTCTAACCTTACACTTATTAACCCCTAATCTGCCGCCCCCGCTATCGCTGACCCCTGCATATTATTATTAACCCCTAATCTGCCGCTCCGTAAACCGCCGCTACTAACATTATCCCTATGTACCCCTAATCTGCTGCCCTAACATTTCTGACCCCTATATTATATTTATTAACCCCTAATCTGCCCCCCACAACGTCGCCTCCACCTGCCTAAACTTATTAACCCCTAATCTGCCGAGCGGACCGCACCACTATTATAATAAAGTTATTAACCCCTAATCCGCCTCACTAACCCTATAATAAATAGTATTAACCCCTAATCTGCCCTCCCTAACATCGCCGACACCTAACTTCAAACATTAACCCCTAATCTGCCGACTGGAGCTCACCGCTATTCTAATAAATGTATTAACCCCAAAAGCTAAGTCTAACCCTAACACTAACACCCCCCTAAGTTAAATATAATTTAAATCTAACGAAATTAATTAACTCTTATTAAATAAATTATTCCTATTTAAAGCTAAATACTTACCTGTAAAATAAACCCTAATATAGCTACAATATAAATTATAATTATATTATAGCTATTTTAGGATTTATATTTATTTTACAGGTAACTTTGTATTTATTTTAACCAGGTACAATAGCTATTAAATAGTTAAGAACTATTTAATAGCTAAAATAGTTAAAATAATTACAAAATTACCTGTAAAATAGATCCTAACCTAAGTTACAATTAAACCTAACACTAGACTATCAATAAATTAATTAAATACAATACCTACAATTATCTACAATTAAACCTAACACTACACTATCAATAAATGAATTAAATACAATATCTACAAATAAATACAATTAAATAAACTAACTAAAGTACAAAAAATAAAAAATAACTAAGTTACAAAAAATAAAAAAATATTTACAAACATTAGACAAATATTACAACAATTTTAAACTAATTACACCTACTCTAAGCCCCCTAATAAAATAACAAAGCCCCCCAAAATAAAAAAAATGCCCTACCCTATTCTAAATTACAAAAGTTCAAAGCTCTTTTACCTTACCAGCCCTGAACAGGGCCCTTTGCGGGGCATGCCCCAAGAAATTCAGCTCTTTTGCCTGTAAAAAAACACATACAATACCCCCCCCCAACATTACAACCCACCACCCACATACCCCTACTCTAACCCAAACCCCCCTTAAATAAACCTAACATTAAGCCCCTGAAGATCTTCCTACCTTATCTTCACCTCACCAGGTATCACCGATCCGTCCTGGCTCCAAAATCTTCATCCAAGCCCAAGCGGGGGCTAGACATCCATCATCCGACGGCTGAAGAAGTCCAGAAGAGGGTCCAAAGTCTTCATCCTATCCGGGAAGAAGAGTAGATCCGGACCGGCAACCATCTTCTTCCAAGCGGCATCTTCTATCTTCATCCGATGAGGACCGGCTCCATCGTGAAGACCTCCAGCGCGGACCCATCTTCTTCCGACGACGTCCAACTGAAGAATGACGGTTCCTTTAAGGGACGTCATCCAAGATGGCGTCCCTTGAATTCCGATTGGCTGATAGGATTCTATCAGCCAATCGGAATTAAGGTAGGAAAATTCTGATTGGCTGATGGAATCAGCCAATCAGAATCAAGTTCAATCCGATTGGCTGATTCAATCAGCCAATCAGATTGAGCTTGCATTCTATTGGCTGTTCCGATCAGCCAATAGAATGCGAGCTCAATCTGATTGGCTGATCGGATCAGCCAATCGGATTGAACTTGATTCTGATTGGCTGATTCCATCAGCCAATCAGAATTTTCCTACCGTAATTCCGATTGGCTGATAGAATCCTATCAGCCAATCGGAATTCGAGGGACGCCATCTTGGATGACGTCCCTTAAAGGAACCGTCATTCTTCAGTTGGACGTCGTCGGAAGAAGATGGGTCCGCGCTGGAGGTCTTCACGATGGAGCCGGTCCTCATCGGATGAAGATAGAAGATGCCGCTTGGAAGAAGATGGTTGCCGGTCCGGATCTACTCTTCTTCCCGGATAGGATGAAGACTTTGGACCCTCTTCTGGACTTCTTCAGCCATCGGATGATGGATGTCTAGCCCCCGCTTGGGCTTGGATGAAGATTTTGGAGCCAGGACGGATCGGTGATACCCGGTGAGGTGAAGATAAGGTAGGAAGATCTTCAGGGGCTTAGTGTTAGGTTTATTTAAGGGGGGTTTGGGTTAGATTAGGGGTATGTGGGTGGTGGGTTGTAATGTTGGGGGGGGGTATTGTATGTGTTTTTTAACAGGCAAAAGAGCTGAATTTCTTGGGGCATGCCCCGCAAAGGGCCCTGTTTAGGGCTGGTAAGGTAAAAGAGCTTTGAACTTTTGTAATTTAGAATAGGGTAGGGCATTTTTTTATTTTGGGGGGCTTTGTTATTTTATTAGGGGGCTTAGAGTAGGTGTAATTAGTTTAAAATTGTTGTAATATTTGTCTAATGCTTGTAAATATTTTTTTATTTTTTGTAACTTAGTTCTTTTTTATTTTTTGTACTTTAGTTAGTTTATTTAATTGTATTTATTTGTAGATATTGTATTTAATTCATTTATTGATAGTGTAGTGTTAGGTTTAATTGTAGATAATTGTAGGTATTGTATTTAATTAATTTATTGATAGTGTAGTGTTAGGTTTAATTGTAACTTAGGTTAGGATTTATTTTACAGGTAATTTTGTAATTATTTTAACTATTTTAGCTATTAAATAGTTCTTAACTATTTAATAGCTATTGTACCTGGTTAAAATAAATACAAAGTTACCTGTAAAATAAATATAAATCCTAAAATAGCTATAACATAATTATAATTTATATTGTAGATATATTAGGGTTTATTTTACAGGTAAGTATTTAGCTTTAAATAGGAATAATTTATTTAATAAGAGTTAATTTATTTCGTTAGATTTAAATTATATTTAACTTAGGGGGTGTTAGGGTTAGGGTTAGACTTAGCTTTAGGGGTTAATCCATTTATTACAGTAGCGGCGAGATTCGGTCGGCAGATTAGGGGTTAATAATTGAAGTTAGGTGTCGGCGATGTTAGGGAGGGCAGATTAGGGGTTAATACTATTTATTATAGGGTTATTGAGGCGGGAGTGAGGCGGATTAGGGGTTAATAACTTTATTATAGTAGCGGTGCGGTCCGCTCGGCAGATTAGGGGTTAATAAGTGTAGGCAGGTGGAGGCGACGTTGAGGGGGGCAGATTAGGGGTTAATAAATATAATATAGGGGTCGCGGTGTTAGGGGCAGCAGATTAGGGGTACATAAGTATAACGTAGGTGGCGGTCGGCAGATTAGGGGTTAATTATTGTAGGTAGCTGGCGGCGACATTGTGGGGGGCAGGTTAGGGGTTAATAAATATAATATAGGGGTCGGCGGTTTTAGGGGCAGCAGATTAGGGGTACATAAGTATAACGTAGGTGGCGGTCGGCAGATTAGGGGTTAAAAAAATTTAATCGAGTAGAGGCGATGTGGGGGGACCTCGGTTTAGGGGTACATAGGTAGTTTATGGGTGTTAGTGTACTTTAGAGCACAGTAGTTAAGAGCTTTATGAACCGGCGTTAGCCCAGAAAGCTCTTAACTACTGACTTTTTTCTGCGGCTGGAGTTTTGTCGTTAGAATTCTAAAGCTCACTTCAGACACGACTCTAAATACCGGAGTTAGAAAGATCCCATTGAAAAGATAGGATACGAAATTGACGTAAGGGGATCTGCGGTATGGAAAAGTCGCGGCTGAAAAGTGAGCGTTAGACCCTTTCCTGACTGACTCCAAATACCGGCTGTAGCCTAAAACCAGCGTTAGGAGCCTCTAACGCTGGTTTTCACGGCTGCCGCCAAACTCTAAATCTAGGCCATAGGGTTTGGAGACAATACTGTTATACAGTTCTGCATTATGTTTGTACAGATAGTTTTTTAGGTTCACATACTTCATCACCATGGAGAACATTCCTACTGGAGCTTATTGGATATATATAATATATTCACGTATATCTTTCTTTTTCTTTTTTTGTGATTACAGTGTTGACTTATTTGGTTTGAGGATTATATCACATTTAACATCATTATAGGCTACATTACACTATTATTTTTTTTCTAACTTTTGGATCTATTTACTTGTGTTATATTTGCATAAACAAAGCATTTGTCTCTTTGTACTTGTATATTTTATCCTGCATCATTTTATTAAAATTGTTGTATATTATCATAATTGTATTGTTTCTGTCATACTTAAGCCTGTTAGGCATTCTCCCTATTCTTATAAGTACAACTGTGCTGTGTAAGTTACCTTAAATTACCTCGTGTTAGAACTGATAACATTTAGGAAGTCAACATTCTTTTGTATAAAAGTTAAAACAAATTCTGCCTGTTACTCATAAATCCACCTTCTCTATATACCTACTATCTTTTTCTTACATAACATCTGATAAAGAAGAGAACCCCTTGGATTTTTTTCTGGATTTTTTCCCTGGCTTTTTTTTATCCTCGTGGATTACATCTGATGAAGAAAAGAAGACTTTAGATGGTGAGTAATACATATCTGTTGTAGGTGTTTAGTGTATGGTTTATGGTTAATATTTTGTTTACTTTGTTGTAGTATATTGTTTGCTTTTGGTTAATGTTTGGTTTGGTTTGATGTTTATTGTTTGCTTTTGGTTAATGTTTTGTTTGGTTTGATGTTTATTGTTTGCTTTTGGTTAATGTTTGGTTTGGTTTGAGGTTTATTGTTTGCTTTTGGTTAATGTTTTATTTGCTTTGATGTTTATTAATTACAGCAACCACTATTCCAGCTGGAAATTAAATATTCCATATAGTCAATTCCGGTGTATTCGCCGAAACTGCTCGGAATTAGGTACCTTTGATAATCAAACAATATTCTTAAAGAGAGATTCAGGGAAAAGAATTATCCAGACAGCATTATAGAAGCAGGATATAGGAAAGATAGAGAATTGAATAGGGATGAGCTTTTTGTAAGTGAAACTAAAGCAACAGAGGCCTGCCCAATGAGGACATCATTTATCACTAGATATAATTCCAATTATAAGAAGATAAAAAAGATAGTATCTAAACATTGGAATTTGTTATTGAGAGATCCCATATATAAAAAGTTTTTGGAACCTTATCCGAACTGTACTTTTAGGAGAGTGCCCACATTAAAAGAAAAATTAGCCCCTAGTAAGGTGGTTATGTGCAAACGCATAAGGAAAAAGGAGAAACAGTTACCAACTACAAGTAAAAATAATTTACTGCAAAAGGGCTCTTTCAAATGTAAACATAGTAGATGCCATATGTGTGAATATATTACTGATGGGGCGACTAACATCCAATCACAGAGTACTGGGGAAGTTTTTACTCTCGAACAAAGAATCACTTGTGATGCAACATATGTGATCTACTGTATATCCTGTATTTGTGGCCTACAGTATATGGGTTGTACCTGCAAAAAAGTACGCCGCAGATGGTCTGAGCATCTTAGGAATATCAAAAGGCGAACAAATAAATTTAGCACATCTAGACATCACACATATAGACATGGTACTGGTCAATGTGATATGACTATCACACCTTTGAAAACAATATTACTTAATAAATTTAATAATAGAATGTTTAGATTACGTCAACGCGAAACATATTGGATATATAAATTTGGGTCTCTCTATCCAGATGGTCTGAATGAAGCTATAGACACTGCAGCCTTTTGAAATTGTTTAGACACTATTAGTATGAATTATTATTATTGGAACTCATTATTGTTTGCTTTATGGTTAACTTTTTAGTTTAATGATTTTTAGACAAAAGAGATATTATAGTAGAGTATGTTGTCACTTTGAAATATGATTCACACCTATTAGTTTATATATGTTTGTAAAATATTATTCCACATAAGTATAAATTACAAATTTACACATTAATATACCAATTGTGTTCTCATTGACTGCTATTAGCAAGCCTTTATATATAATGAATTGGGTCACATTTTAGTTTTTTTGATTAGTTTTTATTATATGATATAGATACTGCAGTTGGAGATATATATATCCGTATTCGCAGAATATCAAGGGTCAAATAATAGTGTTATTATATTTGTTAATATAGCCCACTAACATTACCTAGGAGGTTGTCTTAATTGTTAGCCAATTATAAAGAGGGCATGTTTCAACACAAGACAGGTTATATATTAGTAGTTGCGTTAGAACCATATTATAAACGATAGTGTTATTATATTTGTCAATATAGCCCATTTATACTTTTTAGGAGGTTTTGTTTATTGCCACCCTTCTACGCAGAAGGGTGGGTTTAATTATAAGACAGTTCCATTTTAGATTCCTTCAGATAGGGGATTCTTAAGTCCATACACGTCATCTCAGTGGGCGTTTTAACTCAAGCACGTCATAGAAGAAGGCGTGTTATCAGTCTATTGCTAAGTTTTGTTTATTTCCCATTTATCGAGAAAACATTGAGTGTGCTCACAATAGTTCCATGCCATTAACAGATTCTTAAGACACGAAATCGTAACTATATTCACTTGGTCATATCAATGGATGAGTTAGTAAACATATATCTTTATTCACACAATGTATGATTTATGTTGCATATACTGATTGTATAGATAGGTGTTTAGTACGATAGAACACAATTATCTCCTACCACAAACTGTTAGGGATGGGTAGTCTAACGTCCCACGGGTATTATACCAAAGTGTACCGGAAATGGTAGTGTTAAATACATACTGATAACCTACATGTACCTATGAGTTGGCTATTATCACACAAGTAGATTGCAAATGTAACTGTTTTCTGCTGTATTGTTAATTTGTATGTATGTATGAATATGTTTGCCATTGTAACATTGTTTGGGATCAGATGTCAGTATGTACTAAACTGATTAAGGTCTTAATTGTACACCTGTGTTTGCTGGACACATTTCTATCTGATTAGTGATCATACATTTAAATAAGACTCCGGAGGCTGTTTGAGCATCATAGAAATGGTGCAGAGGTTGCTGAGAAACGCGTTGCAGTTTTGATGCTTAGATATGTTTTAGTATTTTTATTGTTCATTATATTTAATACAATTTTAATACTTATTAAGCAGCTTTTTTCTGGAGTCTTATTTGGAATTCTTGTTATTTTTTTGCTAACACACATCATCTCTACAGTTTCATATAGTGAGCTGGGCCACTACAGTCCAGTCTGTCTGTTTGGCACTTTTTTGTGCTTTTCCACATGTGAGTACCCTGGACATCAGTGGGCTCCATATTGTTTGGGGGTTACATTACCTTGGTTTATCTGCACTAGGAGGCGCCCTTTTCTATCTCTGTTCTAGATCACTCGTGCCTGGTTGGTATTTGAAAGGAGCAGCCCGCTATACGGAACAGTGGGCTGGGACACTGAGATCTCTCAGCTTGTTTTCCTAGGCATATCTCTGCCTTTGGGATATGTGAGTACCCTTTATCCATTATTTTGAGACTACATATTCTGCGATTGGCTACACTAGGGGGCGCCCTTCTTGTCTCTCTTTGTTGTTTCAGTTTGATGTTTATTGTTTGCTTTTGGTTAATGTTTTGTTTGCATTGATGTTAATTGTTTGCTTTTGGTTAATGTTTTGTTTGCTTTGATGTTTATTGTTTGCTTTTGGTTAATGTTTTGTTTGCTTTGATCCTTATTGTTTGCTTTTGGTTAATGTTTTGTTTGCTTTGATCCTCATTGTTGGCTTTTGGTTAATGTTATCTTTGCTTTGATGTTTATTGTTTGCTTTTGGATAATGTTTTGTTTACTTTGGTTTTTATTGTTGACATTTGGTTAAGGTTTTGTTTACTTTGTTTTGTTTACAGTTCTGGGATTTTGGTTTATGTTTTTTGAGCTATGTAGTTTTGTTTACTGTTGTGGCTTATGGTGCTGTAGGGGTTAATAGTAGTATGGTTAGGTTGTGTTGTGGCTTATGCCATTTTAGGGGTTAATAGTGTGGTGGGGTTAGGTTGCAGTGGGCTTAATGGCACTTTATGTTTAATAGTAAAAGTATGACATGAACAATAGACCTTTTGGAGCTGTAGGGATGTGGGTATATTATACATGTGTATGCAATTATTTATTTATGTGTATTTTATTGTATAATGCGATAATATGTATTTTAAGTATTGTCATGAATTTAAAATGTTTCATATATTCTTTTTGCGTGTTTTGTTTTAAAACCAAGACAATACTTAAAATTAATATTATCGCATTATGCAATAAAATACATGTAAACAAATAATTGAATGTACATGTATCCCCACAGCTCCTATAGGTTGTAGTGGGGTTAGGTTTCAGTGGGACTAATGGCGCTTTAGGGGTTAATTGTATAGTGTGGTTAGGTTGCAGTGTGCCTAATGGCACATTAGGGGTTTATAGTGTAGTGTAGTTAGGTTGTGGTGGGCCTAATGGCATATTAGGGGTTAATAGTGTAGTGTAATTAGGTTTCAGTGGGTCTAATGGCACATTAGGGGTTAATAGTGTAGTGTAGTTAGGTTGTGGTGGGCCTAATGGCACATTAGGGGTTAATAGTGTATTTTGCAGTGGGCCTAATGGCACATTAGGGGTTAATAGTGTAGTGTAGTTAGGTTGCAGTGGACGGCACATTAGGGGTTAATAGTGTAGTGGAGTTAGGTTGTGATGGGCCTAATGGCACTTTAAAGGCATATTATACACGTGACAATTATTCAAGTTCAATCCGATTGGCTGAACCAATCAGCCAATCGGATTGAACTTGAATCTGATTGGCTGATTCAATCAGCCAATCAGATTTTTCTACCTTAATTCCGATTGGCTGATAGAATCCTATCAGCCAATCGGAATTCGAGTGACGCCATCTTGGATGATGTCACTTAAAGGTACCGTCATTCGTCGTTAGTCGTCGGGAAGAAGAGGATGGATCCGCGTAGGCTCCTCTGAAGATGGCTCCGCTCCGGATGGATGAAGATTGAAGACGCCGCCTGGATGATGACTTCATCGGATGGAAGATTTCTTCAGCGCCGCCTGGATGATGACTTCATCGGATGGAAGATTTCTTCAGCGCCGCCTGGATGATGACTTCTGCCGCTCCTGATCTCTTCTTCGGTTCCATTGGTGGTCGGCTGGCTGAACACGGCTCAAGGTAGGATGATCTTCAGGGGGGTAGTGTTAGGTTTATTTAAGGGGGGTTTGGGTTAGATTAGGGGTATGTGGGTGGTGGGTTTTAATGTTGGGGGGGGTTGTATTTTTATTTTACAGGCAAAAGAGCTGTTTTATTTGGGGCATGCCCTGCAAAAGGCCCTTTTAAGGGCTGGTAAGGCAAAAGAGCTGTTTACTTTTTAATGTAGAATAGGGTAGGGAATTTTTTTATTTTGGGGGGCTTTGCTGTTTTATTAGGGGGCTTAGATTAGGTGTAAGTAGCTTAAAATTGTTGTAATATTTTTTAAATGTTTGTAACTTATTTTTTTTATTTTTTGTAATTTAGCTTTTTTTATTTTTTGTACTTTAGTTAGTTTATTTAATTGTATTTAATTGTAGTTATTTGTAGCTAATTAATTTAATGATAGTGTAGTGTTAGGTTTAATTGTTACTTAGGTTAGGATTTATTTTACAGGTAATTTTGTATTTCTTTTAGCTAGGTAGTTATTAAATAGTTAATAACTATTTAATATCTATTCTAACTAGCTAAAATAAATACAAAGTTACCTGTAAAATAAATATAAATCCTAAAATAGCTACAATGTAATTATTAATTACATTGTAGCTATCTTAGGCCTAGATTTAGAGTTGGGCGGTAGCCATCAAAACCAGCGTTAGAGGCTCCTAACGCTGGTTTTTACCGCCCGCTGGTATTTGGAGTCAGTCAGGAAAGGGTCTAACGCTCACTTTCCAGCCGCGACTTTTCCATACCGCAGATCCCCCTACGCCATTTGCGTATCCTATCTTTTCAATGGGATCTTTCTAACGCTGGTATTTAGAGTCATGGCTGAAGTGAGCGTTAGAAATCTAACGACAGTCAGTAGTTAAGAGCTTTCTGGGCTAACGCCGGTTTATAAAGCTCTTAACTACTGTGCTCGCTCTTAACTACTGTGCTCTAAAGTACACTAACACACATAAACTACCTATGTACCCCTAAACCGAGGTCCCCCCACATCGCCGCCACTCTATTAAAATTTTTTAACCCCTAATCTGCCGCTCTGTACACCACCGCCAGCTACGTTATCCCTATGTACCCCTAATCTGCTGCCCCTAACATCGCCGACCACTATGTTATATTTATTAACCCCTAATCTGCCCCCCACAACGTCGCCGCCAGCTACCTACAATAATTAACCCCTAATCTGCCGACCGCATCTCCCCGCTACTATAATAAAGTTATTAACCCCTAATCCACCTCACTCCCGCCTCAATAACCCTATAAGAAATAGTATTAACCCCTAATCTGCCCTCCCTAACATCGCCGACACCTAACTTCAATTATTAACCCCTAATCTGCCGACCGGAGCTCGTCGCTACTATAATACATTTTTTAACCCCTAAAGCTAATTCTAACCCTAATCCTAACACCCCCCTAAGTTAAATATAATTTTATTCTAACGAAATAAATAAACTATTTAGATTTATTTAATTAATATTTAAGTTAGGGGGGTGTTAGGGTTAGTTTTAGACTTAGGTTTAGGGGTTAATCATTTTATTACAGTGGCGGCGGTGTAGGGGGGGCAGGATAGGGGTTAATAATTTTATTACAGTGGCGGCGGTGTAGGGGGGGGCAGGATAGGGGTTAATAAATTTATTATAGGTGGCGACGGTGTAGGGGGGGCAGATTAGGGGTTAATAAGTTTAATATAGGTTGCGGCGGGGTCCGGGAGCAGCGGTTTAGGGGTTAAACTATTTATTTAGGTGCGGCGAGGTACAGGATCGGCAGTATAGGGGTTAATAACTTAATTATAGGTGGCGGGGTATAGGGGGGCAGGATAGGGGTTACTAGGTATAATGTAGGTGGCGGCGGGGTCCGGGAGCAGCGGTTTAGGGGTTAATACATTTATAAGAGTTGCGGCGGGGTCTAGGAGCGGCGGTTTAGGGGTTAGTAACTTTATTTAGTTGAGGGGGGCTCCGGGGGCACTGGTATAGGGGGTAATACATTTATTTAGTTGCGGCGGTGTAGGGGGGGCAGATTAGGGGTGTTTAGACTCGGGGTACATGTTAGGGTGTTAGGTGTAGACAGCTCCCATAGGAATGAATGGGATGTCTGGCAGCAGCGAACATGAACTTTCGCTATGGTCAGACTCCCATTGATTCCTATCGTTTGAAAACCAGGTACGCTGGGCCGGAAAAGTGCCGAGCGTACCTGCTAGTTTTTTGATAACTAGCAAAAGTAGTCAGATAGTGCCGCACTTGTGTGCGGAACATCTGGAGTGACGTAAGAATCGATCTGTGTCGGACTGAGTCCGGCGGATCGAAGCTTACGTCACTATATTCTACTTTTGCCGGTATCTAGGGCTTGATAACTAAGGCGAATCAGCCTCGCCTCAAATACGCTGCGGAATTCCAGCGTATTTGGGGTAGACACGTTGATAACTACCCCTCAATGTATCTGGCCTGGTGCAACTTGTCTGATTTAGTATATATCTAGCATAGATGGAGGTGTAAGAGTGCTTTGCATTTGGTCCTGAGGTCAGATTTGGCATACTTTCAGCATAATAGGGTGCATGGGCCATTGGTATGGTTTTGGTCTAATGTGGCATATGCCTGGCAGAATAGATACAGGAGGGTAATGAATCTGGTCAGTGATTTGTTGTGGCATATATCTGGCATAACAGTAGACAGGAGGCTATGGGACATATTTATCAAGCTCCTTATGAAATTTGATGCCCCGTGTTTCCAGCGAGCCTTCAGGCTCGCCGTAAACAGAAGTTATGAAGCAGCGGTCTAAAGACCACTGCTCCATAACCTGTCCACCTGCTCTGAGGCGGCGGACTGAAATCGCCAGAAATCAACCCGATCGAATACGATCGGGTTGATTGACACCCCCTGGCCGCGAATCTACAGGGGGCAGTATTGCACCAGCAGTTCACAAGAACTGCTAGTGCAAAGATAAATGCTGATAGCATATGCTGTCGGCATTTATCGATGTGCAGCACACATGATCTGCTATAGCGGATCATGTAAGCTCGCAGCATCATAAATAGGCCCCGTGTATCTGTTCTGGAATCTGATCTGCTGTATTTTGCAATGGCAAATGCATAAAGGGAGCGGACGTTTAGTCTGGGAACTACTGTATTGCATCTGTTGCACGTGATGGCTGGAAAATACAAGCAATGTGTATTTTAGATTGTAGGATTTTATAGATAAAGTTTGCATTAAAATGCTCATTTAAGCAACCTTGCTTTATGACTTCACCTGAATCATTATGTACGTTTATGAAAAACAGATTTATTTCACATTTAGGAGCCAGTAAGACAATTGTGCCAACTACATACTTCTTAGGATCCAAACAATGATGTTTATGTATAAATATATGTAAAATAACACAAAAGGATTTGAGCCAGAGGAAAAATTATACAAATAAATATATGGGGCTAATTTTTGCATTTTTTTTTACAAAAAATAAGGAGTCTAATATTTTAGTTTTGCCTAAGGCCTCACTAAATCTAAAGCTGCCTAAGTATGTTGTTTTGTGGCAAAGTAGCCTTGTTGACAGGCCTTACCTTTGGGCAAGACAAAAAGGGCCCCCACTCTGTGCTTTCAGGGGCCCCGCAATGTAAAGTGTGAGAGTATAAGAAGGTGCAATGTATATCCTACATTAAGTTTATGAAGAAGTGTTTGTGGTAGCAAGAGGTGTAACATATTTTGTTGTTCTTTATAAAGGTAACAATGAATGTTGGGACAGAGTTTGGTCATACAAGGGACAGGACATACAGGGGGAGGGGGAAAAGAACACTGGGCTGAGGGGCCCCACAAATTTGTCTTGCCCATGGCCCCTGAAAAACTAAAGGTGGCCCTGCTTGCTGGATAGAACGAAAACTGCCTTCAGGAGCTGACTGTGGCTGTTCTAATGTTGTCTAGAGGTGTGGTCACAATTATTCACCTATACTCAGCCCAGCATGCTCTATTGTCATCATCATGTGATCATGTCTATTTCAAAGCTAACATGTTTATCTCCTTTTTATTTTTATTTATATTCAATTGTCTTCATAGTGGATTGTTTTATAGAGGATTTAAAAAAAGAAAAAGTTTTAATTAGTTTATGCTGTAAGTTTTTGAAAGCATTTTTGTGTATGTCGTTATCCTTCACACTAAAACTTATTCTAAGTGAACAGTTAGATTATAATGGAACTTAACCCCAACTCGTGGCTGGGTACCAATTTCTTTGAATTCTGCAATTTTCGAGTCGTGATGTGATGGATAGGTTTCTCCATAAGAAATTGGTTTCAAGGACAGGTTTTATTGTTTTGTTTTTGTTTGTTTTTGTGGATTATATCAGTGAGTAATAAATATTTGTTGTTAACATTTACTGATGTTAGGTTTTTGTTTTATGTTTTGTTTACTTTGTTGTGATTTATTGTGTTTTGTTTGATGTTTATTCTTTGCTTTTGGATAATGTTTTATTTGCTTTGTTGTTGGTTACAGTTGTAGGGTTTTGGTTGATATTTTTTTAGATATGATGTTTTTATTTACTATTGTGGCAAATGGTTATTTAGGGGTTAATAGTGTAGTGGGGTTAGGTTGTTTACTAGAGGATTTTTTAAAATGTTATTTTGGTTTTAATTAGTTTATTCTGTAAGGTTTTTAAAGCATGTTTGTGTATGTGATTATCCTTCACAATAAAACTTGTCCTAAGTGCAGAGAAGTGAACAGTTAGATTATAATGGAACTTAACTCACATCTCGTGGCTGGGTTGAATTCTGCAATTTTCTAGTCCTGATGTGATGGATACGTTTCGGATACGTGGAAGGACAGGTTTTATTGTTTTTTTGTTTTGTTTTTTTGTGGATTATATCTGTGAGTAATAAATATCTGGTAATGTTTACTGATGTTAGGTTTTTGTTTTATGTTTTTTTTTATCTTTGTTGTGGTTTATTGTTTGCTTTTGGCTAATGTTTTGTTTTCTTTGTTGTGGTTTAATGTTTGCTTTTGGTTAATTTTTAGGTTTCTTTGTTGTGGTGTATTGTTGGCTTATGGTTAATGTTTTATTTACCTTTTTCTTTATTATTTGCTTTTGGTTAATGTTTTGTTTGCTTTGTTGTTGTTTACAGTTTAGGTGATATTTTTTGAGAGATGTTGTTTTTTTGTACTATTGTGACTTATGGTTCTTTAGGGGTTAGTAATGTAGTGAGGTTAGGTTGTGTTGTGCTTATGGTACTTTATGGGTTAATAGTGTAGTGGGGTTAGGTTGTTTACTAGAGGATTTTTTAAAATGTTGTTTTGGTTTTAATTAGTTTATTCTGTAAAGTTTGGAATGCATATTTTTGTGTATGTGGTTATTATCCTTCACAATAAAACTTGTCTTAAGTGCAGAGAAGTGAACAGTTAGATTATAATATAACAACTCACAACTCGTAGCTGGGTACCATTTTCTTTGAATTTAGGGCAACGACAGATAGAAAGACAGGAAAAGAGAAATTTACTACTCAAAATAATACAATTTTTTTAATGAAACAACTTTATAACTCAGTGATGTATTTATGGTTTTTGGTAGTTCATGGGTTAAAGCAAAATATGCAGAGTCATTCTCTTATTACATTTGGCTATGTTACAATGGAATGTCACTAAGCTGATTATACGTTAATCTGTATTCTTTTATTTAAACTAAATTTAATTTGGTGTAAAGGCAATGAGGTCATTACATATTAAACATCTGCTTTGTCTTGGTAGACCAGGATGCAACAAGTCATCAAATCTAAGTTTTATCAATAATAGCTTTTTAAACAGTCAAATCTATTACATTCTGAAGGGCAATTATATCATATTTATAAAATATTTCATGACATCTAATTCTTACACATTTTATAATCTACAATACTTCAGTCTTAATAATCAGGAGTTGTTTTGACATGTAATGATTGTGGAGCTGTTTATATTTAAAGGGATATGACACCCAAATTTTTCTTTCACGATTCAGATAAAGAATACAATTTTAAACAAATGTCCAATTACTACTATTACTTAATTTGCTTCATTCTCTTGGTATCCTATGTTGAAGAAGCATCAGTGTATTACTAGGTGCATTGGGAGAGCCAATAACATGAGACATATGTGCAGCCACCAATCAGCAGCTCCTGAGTCTACCTAGGTATCCTTTTCAATAAAGAAAGCAAGAAAATAAAACAAATTAGATATATTATCTATTCCCTTTTAATACGCTGCTTGTATATTTTGTTTACATTTGTACTGAAAGCAAGAACTATAAGGAAATGCTTGAATATGCAGACACATTTAAAGCGATACTAAACACAAATTGTGAACTACATGATTATGAACCTTCTATATAAGAATATTTCTGCAATGAAAACTCCAGCTGTATTTTGTCAAATGATCATAGTGTTTTATGTTTATTCTTTTCACTGATTCCCCTGTTCCCCAGAACAAAAGAATCATTTTTAACCAATCACAAACTAATATTCAGATATAGCACAAACTCTTGGCTAGATTACGAGTTTTGCGTTAGAGGCTATGTGGTGCTAACGAGCAGTTTTCTCTCACCGCTCACTTACATACAGCGCTGGTATTACGAGTTTTCAGAAACCCGTCGTTAAAAGACAAGAAGTGAGCGTTGAGCAAAATTTTGCTCCAAATCTCACTCCAATACCAGTGCTGCTTAAGTAAGCGGTGAGCTGGTGTAACGTGCTCGTGCACGATTTCCTCATAGGAATCAACGGGGAGAGCCAGCTGAAAAAAAGTCTAACACCTGCAAAAAAGCAGTGTAAAACTCAGTAACGCAGTCCCATTGATTCCTATGGGGAAATAAAAGTTATGTTTACAACTAACACCCTAACATGAACCCCGAGTCACCCCTAATCTTACACTTATTAACCCCTAATCTGCCGCTCTGGACACCGCCGCCACCTACATTATACTTATGAACCCCTAATCTGCTGCCCCCAACATCGCCGCCACCTACATTATATTTATTAACCCCTAATCTGCCTTCACCAATGTCGCTGCAACCTAGCTACACTTTTTAACCCCTAATCTGCCGCCCCCAACTTCGCCGCCACTATTTTAAAGTTATTTACCCCTAAACCTAAGTCTAACTCTAAACCTTACATCCACTAACTTAAATATAATTTAAATAAATCTAAATAAATATTAACTACATTATTCCTATTTAAAACTAAATACTTACCTATAAAATAAACCCTAAGCTAGCTACAATATAACTAATAGTTACATTGTAGCTATCTTAGGGTTTATTTTTATTTTAAAGGCAAGTTTGTATTTATTTTAACTAGGTAGAATAGTTATTAAATCGTTATTAACTATTTAATAACTACCTAGCTAAAATAAATACAAAAGTACCTGTAAAATAAAACCTAACCTAAGTTACACTAACACCTAACAATACAATATAATTAAATAAATTAACTAAATTAAAAACAATTACCTAAATTAAATTTAATTAGCTAAAGTACAAAACTCCCCACTAAAGTACAGAAAATAATAAACAAATTACAGATATTTAAACTAATTACACCTAATCTAATATCCCTATTAAAATAAAAAAGCCCCCCCCTCAAAATAAAAAAACCCCTAGCCTAAACTAAACTACCAATAGCCCTTAAAAGGGCCTTTTGCGGGGCATTGTCCCAAAGTAATCTGCTCTTTTACCTGAAAAAAAATGCAAACAACCCCCCCCCAACAGTAAAACCCACCACCCACACAACCAACCCTTCAAATGAAATGCTATCAAAAAAAACCTAAGCTCCCCATTGCCCTGAAAAGGGCATTTGGATGGGCATTGCCCTTAAAAGGGCAGTTAACTCTTTTGCCACCCAAACCCTAACCTACAAATAAAATCCACCCAATACACCCTTAAAAAAACCTAACACTAACTCCCTGAAGATCGACTTACCGGGAGACGTCTTCATCCAAGCCGGACTAAGTGGTCCTCCAGACGGGCAGAAGTCTTCATCCAGACGGCATCTTCTATCTTCATCCATCTGGCGCAGAGCGGGTCCATCTACAAGACATCCGACACGGAGCATCCTCTTCATCCGACGACTAAAGCTGAATGAAGGTACCTTTAAGTGACGTCATCCAAGATTACCAAGTTACTAACTGTAAAAATTATTTTATATATTTTTAATTAAAAGCAATGTATTTAGGAATTCTTATATGGAATATTATATGTAAATTGAGACACCGGTGTCCTAGGAATATAGGAATATAGAAATAATAAAATTATAGATGTGTTTGGAATTTGAGTGAGGTTTTCTTTATATTCTGTGAGTAACTTTCTAAAGGAACTTTTAATTATCAGCACACAGATTTTAATAAGGGATTTCTAATTATTTGTTTTTTAATATATATATTTTAATATATATATATATATATAAGGAGTAAGGACATATTTAGGAGCAGACTGCTCTTTGAGCGCCTCCCACAATCTCCCCTTTTTTCTTAGAAAAAATCCTATTGGCTGATGCTTGCATTCTATTGGCTGTTCCAATCAGCCAATAGAATGCAAGCTCAATCCTATTGGCTGATTGGATCAGCCAATAGGATTGAACTTCAATCCTATTGGTTGATTGCATCAGCCAATAGGATTTTTTCTACCTTAATTCCGATTGACTGATAGAATTCTATCAGCCAATAGGAATCTAAGGGACGCCATCTTGGATGATGTCACTTAAAGGTACCTTCATTCAGCTTTAGTCGTCGGATGAAGAGGGTGCTCCGCGTCGGATGTCTTGAAGATGGACCCGCTCTGCGCCGGATGGATGAAGATAGAAGATGCCGTCTGGATGAAGACTTCTGCCCATCTGGAGGACCACTTCGCCCGGCTTGGTTGAAGACTTCTCCTGTCTTCGTTGAGGACTTCGGCCCGGCTTGGATGAAGACGTCTCCCGGGAAGTCGATCTTCAGGGGGTTAGTGTTAGGTGTTTTTAAGGGTGTATTGAGTGGGTTTTATTTGTAGGTTAGGGTTTGGGCGGCAAAAGAGCTAACTGCCCTTTTAAGGGCAATGCCCATCCAAATGCCCTTTTCAGAGCAATGAGGAGCTTAGGTTTTTTTAGCTAGTATTTTATTTGGGGGGTTGGTTGTGTGGGTAGTGGGTTTTACTGTTGGGGGGGTTGTTTGTATTATTTTTTCAGGTAAAAGAGCTGATTTCTTTGGGGCAATGCCCCGCAAAATGCCCTTTTTGGCTAGGTTTTTTTTTATTTTGGGGGGGCTTTTTTAGTTTAATAGGGCTATTAGATTAGGTGTAATTAGTTTAAATATCTTTCATTTGTTTATTATTTTCTGTAATTTAGTGTTAGGTGTTATTGTAACTTAGGTTAGGTTTTATTTTACAGGTAAATTTGTATTTATTTTAGCTAGGTAGTTAATAAATAGTTAATAACTATTTAATAACTATTCGACCTAGTTAAAATAAATACAAACTTGCCTGTAAAATAAAAATAAACCCTAAGCTAGCTACACTGTAACTATTAGTTATATTGTAGCTAGCTTAGGGTTTATTTTATAGGTAAGTATTTAGTTTTAAATAGGAATAATTTAGTTAATGATAATAATTTTATTTAGATTTATTTTAATTATATTTAAGTTAGGGGTGTTAGGGTTAGGGTTGGACTTAGGTTTAGGGGTTAATAACTTTAATATAGTGGCGGCGGTGTTGGGGCGGCAGATTAGGGGTTAATAAATAGTATGTAGGTGTCGGCGATGTTGAGGGCAGCAGATTAGGGGGTTAATACATATAATGTGGCGGTGTCCGGAGTGGCAGATAAGGGGTTAAAAATGTTATTATAGTGTTTGCGATGCGGCAGAGCCACGGTTTAGGGGTTAATAGGTAGTTTATGGGTGTTAGTGCACTTTTTAGCACTTTAGTTATAAGTTTTATGTTACGGCGTTGTACCATAAAACTCATAACTACTGACTTTTAAATGCGTTAGGACTTTTGACGGGGTAGGGTGTACCGCTCACTTTTTGGCCTCCCAGGACAGACTCGTAATATCAGCGCTATGGAAGTCCCATAGAAAAAAGACTTTACAAAGTTTACGTAAGTCGTTTTGCGGTAAGGCCAAAGAAGTGTGCAATGACCCTAAACCTGCAAGACTCGTAATAGCCGCGGTAGTAAAAAAGCAGCGTTAGGACCTCTTAACGCTGCTTTTTTACCCTAACGCACAACTCGTAATCTAGGCGAATGAGTGTATCCTAATTGGTAGCTATGCACATATGCTGTACCTGATTGGCTCACTTGGTCTAGAGTGGCAGCACATCATGGATCTGGAGCTGATAACTAATTCAGCATTGATTAAGTACTATTGGGTTGATCATAATCTATCATTTAATTATTATGTGCATGTCAACAGCTGCAGCTGAGCATTTTTAATGTCATCATGATTATAATCATACATTTTTATTGTCTTTCAGCAGCACTTTTTTCATTATCAGTTTGGTCAAAAATGACCCTATATTTAAGACGTGCCAGTTCTGTTTAGCTGTTCACAATCCAAATTCTCATTAGTTAACAACAAATATACATTTTTTTCACTTATCAAATTCCCCATCTAAAAAGGGCTTGAAAAAACGCTAGCTAATACTTTTCCTTTTTTATGAATACCCGCAAAACACACCCACCTAGATTACAAGTTTTGCGCTATAGAGGGTGCAAAACAAATCAACACAAGTTGTATTATTTCACCCTCCATAACGCTGGCATTACAAGTTTTTAAAAAGCCGCCTTGTGTGTGCTATATTGTGGCAATGAGCTCCATACCGCACAAAATCCAAGTGCTGCTTTGATGTGCTCATGCACGCTTTCCCCATAGACATCAATGGGGAGAGAGTGTTAGGAAAAAAAATAACACCTGCGATCGTGGAATGAAAAGCTCTGTAACGCAACCCTATTGATGTCTATTGGGGAAAAAAAAGTTTCTCCGCCACCTAAATAAATGTATTAACCCCTAATCTGCTGCTCACAATATCACCGCCACTATAGTAAAGTTATTAACCCCTATTCCCCCCACCCCAACATCACCCATACTATAATAAAGATATTAACCCCTATTCCGCCACTCCCCGACATCTCCGCCACTAAATAAAGTTATTAACCCCTAAACCTCTGGCCTCCCACATCACTGCCACTAAATAAACCTATTAACCCCTAAACCGCCAGCCCCTCACATCGCAAAAAACTAAATTAAGCTATAAACCCCTAAACCTAACAACCCCCTAACGTTAAATTAAAATTGCAAGATCCTTATCTTAAAATAAATAAAAACTTACCTGAAAAAAACAAAAAAACTAAGTTTAAACTACAAATTAAACTAACATTACTAATATACTAAAATTAAAATAACTATCAATCAAATAAATTAAATTACACATTAAAAAAACTAACACTACTAAAAAAATAATAATCTACAATTACAAAAAATACTAAATTACAAAAAATAAAAAAATGAAAAATAACAAACGAAATGATCCAAAATAAAAACAATTACACCTAATCTAGTAGCCCTATAAAAATGAAAAAGCCCCCCATAAATAAAAAAACCTAGCCTACAATAAACTACCAATAGCCCTTAAAAGGGCCTTTTGTAGGGCATTAACCTAAAGAAAACATAATTTATGCTTACCTGATAAATTCCTTTCTTCTGTAGTGTGATCAGTCCACGGGTCATCATTACTTCTGGGATATTACTCCTCCCCAACAGGAAGTGCAAGAGGATTCACCCAGCAGAGCTGCATATAGCTCCTCCCCTCTACGTCACTCCCAGTCATTCGACCAAGGACCAACGAGAAAGGAAAAGCCAAGGGTGAAGTGGTGACTGGAGTATAAATTAAAAAATATTTACCTGCCTTAAAAACAGTGCGGGCCGTGGACTGATCACACTACAGAAGAAAGGAATTTATCAGGTAAGCATAAATTATGTTTTCTTCTGTTAAGTGTGATCAGTCCACGGGTCATCATTACTTCTGGGATACCAATACCAAAGCAAAAGTACACGGATGACGGGAGGGATAGGCAGGCTCTTTATACAGAAGGAACCACTGCCTGAAGAACCTTTCTCCCAAAAATAGCCTCCGATGAAGCAAAAGTGTCAAATTTGTAAAATTTGGAAAAAGTATGAAGCGAAGACCAAGTTGCAGCCTTGCAAATCTGTTCAACAGAGGCCTCATTCTTGAAGGCCCAAGTGGAAGCCACAGCTCTAGTAGAATGAGCTGTAATTCTTTCAGGAGGCTGCTGTCCAGCAGTCTCATAAGCTAAACGAATTATGCTACGAAGCCAAAAAGAAAGAGAGGTAGCGGAAGCTTTTTGACCTCTCCTCTGCCCAGAGTAAATGACAAACAGAGAAGACGTTTGTCGAAATTCCTTAGTTGCCTGTAAGTAAAATTTTAGAGCACGGACTACATCCAGGTTGTGCAGTAGACGTTCCTTCTTTGAAGAAGGATTTGGGCATAAAGAAGGAACAACAATCTCTTGATTGATATTCCTATTAGTAACTACCTTAGGTAAGAACCCAGGTTTAGTACGCAGGACTACCTTATCTGAATGAAAAATCAAATAAGGAGAATCACAATGTAAGGCTGATAATTCAGAGACTCTTCGAGCCGAGGAAATAGCCATTAAAAATAGAACTTTCCAAGATAACAACTTTATATCAATGGAATGAAGGGGTTCAAACGGAACGCCCTGTAAAACATTAAGAACAAGGTTTAAACTCCATGGTGGAGCAACAGTTTTAAACACAGGCTTAATTCTGGCCAAAGCCTGACAAAAAGCCTGGACGTCAGGAACTTCTGACAGACGTTTGTGTAACAGAATGGACAGAGCTGAGATCTGTCCCTTTAATGAACTAGCAGATAAACCCTTTTCTAAACCTTCTTGTAGAAAAGACAATATCCTAGGAATCCTAACCTTACTCCAAGAGTAACCTTTGGATTCACACCAATATAGGTATTTACGCCATATCTTATGGTAAATCTTTCTGGTAACAGGTTTCCTAGCCTGTATTAAGGTATCAATAACTGACTCAGAAAATCCACGTCTTGATAAAATCAAGCGTTCAATTTCCAAGCAGTCAGCTTCAGAGAAGTTAGATTTTGATGTTTGAAGGGACCCTGTATCAGAAGGTCCTGTTTCAGAGGTAGAGACCAAGGTGGACAGGATGACATGTCCACCAGGTCTGCATACCAAGTCCTGCGTGGCCACGCAGGTGCTATTAGAATCACTGATGCTCTCTCTTGTTTGATTCTGGCAATCAATCGAGGAAGCAACGGGAAGGGTGGAAACACGTAAGCCATCCTGAAGTCCCAAGGTGCTGTCAGAGCATCTATCAGGACTGCTCCTGGATCCCTGGATCTGGACCCGTAACGAGGAAGCTTGGCGTTCTGTCGAGACGCCATGAGATCTATCTCTGGTTTGCCCCAACGTCGAAGTATTTGGGCAAAGACCTCCGGATGAAGTTCCCACTCCCCCGTATGAAAAGTCTGACGACTTAAGAAATCCGCCTCCCAGTTCTCCACTCCCGGGATGTGGATTGCTGACAGGTGGCAAGAGTGAGACTCTGCCCAGCAAATTATCTTTGATACTTCCATCATAGCTAGGGAGCTTCTTGTCCCTCCCTGATGGTTGATGTAAGCTACAGTCGTGATGTTGTCCGACTGAAACCTGATGAACCCCCGAGTTGTCAACTGGGGCCAAGCCAGGAGGGCATTGAGAACTGCTCTCAATTCCAGAATGTTTATTGGCAGGAGACTCTCCTCCTGACTCCATTGTCCCTGAGCCTTCAGAGAATTCCAGACGGCACCCCAACCTAGAAGGCTGGCGTCTGTTGTTACAATTGTCCAGTCTGGTCTGCTGAATGGCATCCCCCTGGACAGATGTGGCCGAGAAAGCCACCATAGAAGAGAATTTCTGGTCTCTTGATCCAGATTCAGAGAAGGGGATAAGTCTGAGTAATCCCCATTCCACTGACTTAGCATGCACAGTTGCAGTGGTCTGAGGTGTAAGCGTGCAAAGGGTACTATGTCCATTGCCGCTACCATTAAGCCGATTACCTCCATGCATTGAGCCACTGACGGGTGTTGAATGGAATGAAGGGTGCGGCAAGCATTTTGAAGTCTTGTTAGCCTGTCCTCTGTCATGTAAATCTTCATTTCTACAGAATCTATAAGAGTCCCCAGGAAGGGAACTCTTGTGAGTGGAACGAGTGAACTTTTCTTTTCGTTCACCTTCCATCCATGTGACCTTAGAAATGCCAGCACTAACTCTGTATGAGACTTGGCAGTTTGAAAGCTTGAAGCTTGTATCAGAATGTCGTCTAGGTATGGAGCTACCGAGATTCCCCGCGGTCTTAGTACCGCCAGAAGAGCACCCAGAACCTTTGTGAAGATTCTTGGAGCTGTAGCCAATCCGAATGGAAGAGCCACAAACTGGTAATGCCTGTCTAGGAAGGCAAACCTTAGGTACCGATAATGATCTTTGTGAATCGGTATGTGAAGGTAAGCATCTTTTAAATCTACAGTGGTCATGTATTGACCCTCTTGGATCATAGGTAAAATTGTCCGAATAGTCTCCATCTTGAACGATGGAACTCTTAGGAATTTGTTTAGGATCTTTAAGTCCAGGATTGGTCTGAAAGTTCCCTCTTTTTTGGGAACCACAAACAGATTTGAGTAAAACCCCTGTCCCTGTTCCGATCGTGGAACTGGATGGATTACTCCCATTAACAAGAGCTCTTGTACGCAGCGTAGAAACGCCTCTTTCTTTGTCTGGATTGTTGACAATCTTGACAGATGAAATCTCTCTCTTGGAGGAGAGTATTTGAAGTCCAGAAGGTATCCCTGAGATATTATCTCTAGCGCCCAGGGATCCTGAACATCTCTTGCCCAAGCCTGGGCGAAGAGAGAAAGTCTGCCCCCCACTAGATCCGATCCCGGATCGGGGGCCCTCAATTCATGCTGTTTTAGGGGCGGCAGCAGGTTTCCTAGTCTGCTTGCCCTTGTTCCAGGACTGGTTAGGTTTCCAGCCTTGTCTGTAGCGAGCAACAGCTCCTTCCTGTTTTGGTGCAGAGGAAGTTGATGCTGCTCCTGCTTTGAAATTATGAAAGGAACGAAAATTAGACTGTCTAGTCTTGGCTTTGGCTTTGTCCTGAGGCAGGGCATGGCCTTTACCTCCTGTAATGTCAGCGATAATCTCTTTCAACCCGGGCCCGAATAAGGTCTGCCCTTTGAAAGGTATATTAAGCAATTTAGACTTAGAAGTAACATCAGCTGACCAGGATTTTAGCCACAGCGCCCTGCGTGCCTGAATGGCGAATCCTGAATTCTTCGCCGTAAGTTTAGTAAGATGTACTACGGCCTCCGAAATGAATGAATTAGCTAGTTTAAGGACTCTAAGCTTGTCCGTAATGTCGTCCAGAGTAGCTGAACCAATGTTCTCTTCCAGAGACTCAATCCAGAATGCCGCTGCAGCCGTGATCGGCGCAATGCATGCAAGGGGTTGCAATATAAAACCTTGTTGAACAAACATTTTCTTAAGGTAACCCTCTAACTTTTTATCCATTGGATCTGAAAAAGCACAGCTATCCTCCACCGGGATAGTGGTACGCTTAGCTAAGGTAGAAACTGCTCCCTCCACCTTAGGGACCGTTTGCCATAAGTCCCTTGTGGTGGCGTCTATTGGAAACATTTTTCTAAATATCGGAGGGGGTGAGAACGGCACACCGGGTCTATCCCACTCCTTAGTAACAATATCAGTAAGTCTCTTAGGTATAGGAAAAACCTCAGTACTCGTCGGTACCGCAAAATATTTATCCAACCTACACATTTTCTCTGGTATTGCAACTGTGTTACAATCATTCAGAGCCGCTAACACCTCCCCTAGTAATACACGGAGGTTTTCCAGTTTAAATTTAAAATTTGAAATATCTGAATCCAGTCTGTTTGGATCAGAACCGTCACCCACAGAATGAAGTTCTCCGTCCTCATGTTCTGCCACCTGTGACGCAGTGTCTGACATGGCCCTAATATTATCAGCGCACTCTGTTCTCACCCCAGAGTGATCACGCTTACCTCTTAGTTCTGGTAATTTAGCCAAAAACTCAGTCATAACAGTAGCCATATCCTGTAATGTGATTTGTAATGGCCGCCCAGATGTACTCGGCGCTACAATATCACGCACCTCCCTCTGAGCGGGAGATGTAGGTACTGACACGTGAGGCGAGTTAGTCGGCATAACTCTCCCCTCGTTGTTTGGTGAAATTTGTTCAATTTGTACAGATTGACTTTTATTTAAAGTAGCATCAATACAGTTAGTACATAAATTTCTATTGGGCTCCACTTTGGCATTGCAACAAATGACACAGGTATCATCCTCTGAATCAGACATGTTTAACACACTAGCAAATAAACTTGCAACTTGGAAATACAATTCAATTAGAATAATATTAAAACGTACTGTGCCTTTAAGAAGCACAGAAGATCTATGACAGTTGAAAATTAATAAATTGAAACAGTTATAGCCTCAATCCTTGTAAACAACACAACTTTAGCAAATTCTGAAAGCAGGAAACAAATTACAGAATAAACGTTTTTTATCTCAGTCAAACTATAATTCTCACAGCTCTGCTGAGAGAAATTACCTCCCTCAAAATAAGTTTTGAAGACCCCTGAGCTCTGTAGAGATGAACCGGATCATGCAGGGAATACAATGAGTTGCTGACTGAAATATTTGATGCATAGTAAAAGCGCCAAAAAACGGCCCCTCCCCCTCACACACAGCAGTGAGGGAGAACAGAAACTGTCAGAAAAACAGATTAAGCAACTGCCAAGTGGAAAAATAGTGCCCAAACATTTATTCACACAGTACCTCAGCAAATGAAAACGATTTTACATTCCAGCAAAAACGTTAAACATAATCTCTAGTTATTAAACAGCTTTATGTATTTCTTACAGTGTAATTCTAGTGAAGTACCATTCCCCAGAATACTGAAGTGTAAAGTATACATACATGACATTATATCGGTATGGCAGGATTTTCTCATCAATTCCATTGTCAGAAAATAAAAACTGCTACATACCTCTATGCAGATTCATCTGCCCGCTGTCCCCTGATCTGAAGTTTACCTCACTCCTCAGATGGCCGAGAACAGCAATATGATCTTAACTACTCCGGCTAAAATCATAGCAAAACTCTGGTAGATTCTTCTTCAAACTCTGCCAGAGAGGTAATAACACACTCCGGTGCTATTTTAAAATAACAAACTTTTGATTGAAGATATAAAACTAAGTATAATCACCATAGTCCTCTCACACATCCTATCTAGTCGTTGGGTGCAAGAGAATGACTGGGAGTGACGTAGAGGGGAGGAGCTATATGCAGCTCTGCTGGGTGAATCCTCTTGCACTTCCTGTTGGGGAGGAGTAATATCCCAGAAGTAATGATGACCCGTGGACTGATCACACTTAACAGAAGAAATCAGCTCTTTTACCCCAACAGTAAAACCCACCACCCAACCAACCCCCCAAAATAAAAAACCTAACGCTAACAAAAACCTACCCATTGCCCTGAAAAGGGCATTTGTATGGGCATTGCCCTTAAAACGGCATTCAGCTCTTTTTCTTGCTCTGCATTTAGCTCTTTTAAGAAAAGCTTCATCCAGGTGGCATCTTTTATCTTCATCCCGGCTGCATTTTTTATATTCATCCTTGTGGTGCGGAGCGGGTCCATCCTTAAGACATCTGGCATGGATCATCCTCTTCATACGGTCGCCACCATATACTGAATCTTCAATGCAAGGGAAACTTTTCAAAATGGCGCCCCTTGCATTCCTATTGGCTGATTTGATTTTGGAAATTCAAATCAGCCAATAGGATGAGAGCTACTGAAATCCTATTGGCTGTTTAAATCAGCCAATAGGATGAGAGCTACTGAAATTCTATTGGATGTTCAAATCAGCCAATAGAATTTCAGTAGCTCTTATCCTATTGGGACTGACTCGTAATGGCTGCGTTACTGTTTTAACGATGAAATGGCCATTTTTTCAGCGTTAAAACACAAACGCAAAACTTGTAATTTAGGTCACTGATATTACCTTTACCATACTGGATTACATTAGAAAGCAATATCACCAAACAGACACAAACACTACCTGATAAATCAATTTAAGTTAATATGTTAATTAGAAGCACTTTTATACTAATCGAAATTAGCAAAATAGATAACTTGGCAAACATGTTAAATCAAGTGTTAACCTAGCATACAGAGATTGGAGAATAGGGGAAGCTCAGACATTTTCAATCAGTGAGTTGTAAATTCTGTTAGTATTGATACAAATCTGTTCAAAACGAGTGGTCAGATGAAGAAAAGTTGTCCAAACCCAACATTGGGAAAACTCTGAAAGAATGTATCACAATAAAAATGTTTTAGGCCTGTGCACATCTGTGTTAAAAGTCATACACACATACATATCTGGTTTTGGAGAACATCAGGCTTACTGAAAATGTATTTTAGCTTCACTACACACTAGGTCAATTAATATACAAACCCTTCAACCTGAGATGTAATCACTAAATCAGGAGATTAGTGATACAGTTAATGATTTTGTTTTCATTTTGAGTTCTGAGCTTTAGAGGTATTAATAGCATAAACATTTTTTGTTTGCAATCACTGTAAAAAGACAATGACAATACCGTCCAACAGTCAGAAACAATCATGTGCAAGATTGTAATAATCTCAATAGTTCTTTGCAAGAAAGTATGCAATAATAAAATAAAATAGATCATTAGAGCATTTTATTAATGCTGTTGCATATTCCTTTAAGAGGAACTGCTGAACATGTTTGTATGTACAGTAAATAAATATATTTGATATTTTTATTTTTCATTTATTTATTCTCTGTATATTTTCTTCTAAATCTTAGCACAATATAATGCATTTTTATAGACTCAACTTTCCCACTGAAAAAAAAAATACTTCATTGCAGAAGCTCAAACAATAAAATTAACGAATAAGTGCACAACAGATGTTAAATCGTATTGTTAAATTCTGCCTAGGTCACTAAACAGCAACAAAGATGTTGGACTCCAAACTGTCAAAACAAGTCTATTATGCCTGTGAACCAGTTCACTGTTATTCAGCACATGTGAAGCAGAAAATTAAAAAAATACATACAAGAAAACAGGTTGAAACGGATGTTTAGTTTATGGTTGGTGAATTTAATATTATAGGTTGCGCAAGCACAGAAAAAATCCATTCCCAGTTGTACAATAGTGAAACAATAACACTGGTGGCTGTAGATACTAAACACTGCTATTCAGTATTCATTACTGTAGCAGCTTCAAAGGTGCCATTTGCTGCATTGAAGACCCACTTTTACAACACTCAGTACTCTATAATCATATATTTTGAAAAGATCCATGGTTTTAAAGGGACATACACGTTAAAAAAAGAAAACACAGTCATGTGTTAGTGTATGTTATTGCACTATTGATTGCATAAAAGTCAGCTCTGGAGCAGAAATGCACTATTGGGACCTAGCTGAACACATCTGGTGAGCCAATCACAAGAGGCATATGTGCGCAGCCACCAGTCACCTGCTAGCTCCCAGTAGTGCATTGTTGTGCCTGATTCTACCTAGGTATGCGTTTCAACAAAGGATACCAAGAGAATGATGTATATTTATCAGGGTATCTGTGAATGTCAGTAGACAATATGTGTGTATATATATATATATATATATATATATATATATATATATATATATATATATATATATATATATATATATATATATATAATAAGATAAAATAAGTATGCAACCTATCAAATATTAAATTTGAGCATGCTCATCATATCGCTGAATACATTCTGTGTATTGCAATTCTGAGGTCAGACATGAGATGCCTTGCTGACTACACATCAAAATGTAATCCTCCCCCTTCTTCCTGGTTACACAGGAGAGAACAAAGGATTTAGACCTTTGTATAGATAAGACCGATGGGCCACTTCAAAGTAAATATTAGCATCATGGAGCCCTCAGATGTATATGCCCATATATGGGTTTCCTGCCCAAAATGGATAAAAGATTTACAGACCCCCTCACTGCTCAATACATCTAAGAGAGAGACAAAGGGAAAACATTTGGTTCAATTAGTGAAGATAGATAATTAACCAAGCCAGGATACATCATGGGATGTTGGAGACAAGATTCTCTACATAAGTCAGATAAGCAAACAGAAATTCTGAGAATATAGTAATTAGCACAGGCCTGTTAATTGCCCCTGAACCTCAGATACACATCTGTACTGGCTAGCAGAAACACATGTTTTGCATTGTAACTTTGAAATTCATTTTAAAGTACAATTTATGTGTAATTTTCAGTATTGTATAAAAATGTATGTTTGTTGATCTAAGAAACAGTGCCTAACAGTAACATATTAGATAAGTATTTGCTGAACTTAATAAGTAGCTGTATAGTAAATGTAAATAGATAAGTCTAAGAGATTGTCTGTTTGGATAATATTAAATATGAAATGAATTGAGTATAAATTCATATAAGTTAACATTCTCCACACCCAGACTATATTAACAACATATATGTATATGTATTGACCTGAAACATACTATATTGGATAAATGTCTGCTGTATTAAATAATAGCTGTATTGATAGATGTATAAATGACTCATTTCAAAATAACAACATATGTTTCTTTATTTTTCAGACAGCAAGATGTCCTATGAATATTGGTCATAAACATAAGTCCATGCACTCAAAAATGATTAGAAACATGAAATATACTGTATTCATATTAAGATACAATACAATGTCAGGATGTTGAATGCTATGATTCTGTGAAGAAAAATAATTAACAGTAAATTGCTTACTAGTATGATGCTAGAAGTATACTCATGTTTAGTATCTATAAATACACAATAAATTATATTAGATGGGACAGATATGTGACCAGACAGGTTTCTTAATATCAGGAAATAATGAGAATATTAAATATACAATAAAAAGATACATAGTAAACTTTAGCAATATCTGATAGCAAAACTGTTTTTCTGGTTGTCTGCTGCCATCTGGTGGTTTGTGCGAGAATTGCAACCAAGGGGAATTGTGGTGTTGGATAGCCATGTATTCCCAGTAACCTATCACAGACACGCACCGTGGGGCATATCCCAAATAGATTCACCAATGATTAGAATAAAAAGGAGTTGGATATATAATGTGATATAACCTCATGCAAGGAGAAAGAAGTGGTCTTTACTGCTGAATTTTGACTGACAAACTGTTGCCTTGGAATCCAGTCTCTATAAAGTAAATATGGGCCTAACTTCCTTATCCATATTGCAAAAATACCTCTCTTAATTTATGAGGTGAACTTCAATTTTATCTGGTAACGTATAAAAGGTTATTTCATACTTTTATATTTAAATCAAAGATATTCTAAAGCTTTAGTTAGATTGTAGTCAGTATACTGATATTAAATATTAATGTTTAGAAAGAATTTCGCATTTTAATATCATAAATTAATTACAGTTATTGCTATATAAATATTTTAGAATTTGCCTCATTGTAGCTAAATAAGAGATCATTTCAGGTCAGACATATTGGCATATAAATTGGCTGTTTGCATTAATAATAAATACAATTTCTGGTGTTTTTAATTGAAGTTATATAGAATCAATTCTATATAATTCTTTCAATGTGTATATTATTCTTAACTAATCTAAAGAATTTAGAAATAATTATTAATTTCAATTGTTTCGTATATACATTTTAATTGGAGGTTGTTTTAAAGAATAATATAAATAAATTGTATTATAACCCTGGTATATACTGACATATTATCTGGAGGCACCGCTAGAAGATTATTATATTTATCATATTGATATAATATATTTGTAGTAAATAGAGATTATAAAAAAGGAAAAAAAGAAAAAAAATTGGAAAAATGTATAATTTTTTTAAAAAAAATGATTAATTTTTCAAAATTAATATTCATAATTAAAAAAAAATCTCTTGTTGGTCGAAATTGTATTAGCGTTTTAATTTAACCAAATACTAAGCCAAAATAATAATGTCTGTTACTAGAAGTGAATCCAATGCATCTATACATAGTATTAAAACAGAAGCCATTACTCACCTTAAAAATAGATTACATATTAAGGGAGAATTAAGCGCTTACATTAAGATGCTGAAAACTAATGCCAAAATATTGCAAATAATATATGGTGTGGCGAAAGTCAAATATTTCAAGAGCTGTTAAAATTTGGCCAACCTCAAAAGCCAAGGAAACGAGATGAAATAATTTTCAAAAATTGGGGTCTGCTCCTCTATGTGAATGATGAAATGTACAATAAGATTGAAGTACAAAACTCACAATTGCAGCAACTGAGGGGTGAAAAGTATTCTTTAAGGTTAGATGAGGAAGAGGCAGAACAAGTCCAGGATAAAATTGATGAGTTTGCCCAAAACATGGCCACCTTACAAAAATATAAAAAGAGTTTAATAGCTCAAATAGAAGATTTGCATAAACAACTCGCGCAAAGCCAAATAGAGTTAAGTGGTTTAAAAAGGCCATATTGTCATAATGAAAACCCCTTTATTAGGAATGAGGATAAAGCAGATAATTTTAAATCCCTTAAAGAATTAATGAGGAGTGAGTTACAGATCCTTAGGGAAGAGTTTAAACAAAGGACCCCTATCGGGTCATAAATAAACTTTCCACATAGACAGTCACCTCATGTTATAAATTCAGGGAACTGCTACACTTCAGAGGGGGGAGGGCAGTGATTATAGTGAGTCAGAGGGCAGAGCCAGCTACCCAGATAGCCCACATAGTACTAATGTACAAAAGTGGTCTCCCCATAGTAAATATAGGGCAGATGGGGGGTGGTCCAGCCCCAAAAATAAGGTCCCTAAGACAGCCCAAGATACATCTAATAAGATTTATGACACCCCTAAAATAATTACATTATTAAGTGGTGCAGTACCTAAGTTTTTCAACAAGGGAACCAATTCTATAATTGACCACTTAGTGACTTATGAAAATGCTTTATCCATAATGAATGTTACTAGTGAGCAGTCAAAAATTTAATTTCTGCCCTGGATATTTGAGGGTAAACATCATAAATTATTTGCTTCACTAAAGGATATGAATATTCATTCCTGGAGTGAAACAAAAACTCAGTGCAAAAAGGAGTTTGGGCAATATCGCACGAAAACCGCTGCAAAATTAGCTGTATATGGTTTAAAATGTAGTGCCACTCAAAGCCCTATAGAATTTCTTTATGTAATAAAAAGTGCATACAGTATGGCCGAAGATTACCCCATATTTGAAAGCTCAGAATTTGTGAATTTATTTTACGAAGCATTGCCCGCGCACATCAAGCTTAATTTGGCTAGAGATTTTGAGGAGCACTGCTCATTGGTCTGGCTGATCAAAGAAAGTACAAAGCTATACTCTATTCAGCAGTCGGGGGAACAGGGGATTAAAAAGGAATCAAGGCCCAGCCCCAAAATTGTGGCAGAAACTAGGGTGTCACCTAGCCCTCTCAATTTGAAGTCTAACAAGAAAACTTATGCGGAAGTGGCTTGAGAAAACTGGCCTTCCCCACACAGTTTTAACTCTGCCCCTCCCCCATCACGAGCCGAGGTGCAGAGAGAATATACTCAAAATGGGGAGCATACCCAAATAAATAATTATCCCCAAAGAGATGAAAACCCACAAGGTTATCGGTATCCCCGTAGAAATAAATACCAAAAGTGGCGAAAATACTCTCAGGGTAACCAGACACCCCAAGTAAATAGTGCTTCCCAAGATAGTAATGCTGAACAAGTTGAACCCCAAAGACAACCATGTTAAAATAGAAACAATAGCTATGATTCTGAGGGATCCCAAGGATCTAGGAATCAATACCCTGGGATATCAAAAAATCGGTCCATGGGTAAAAAGAGTTTGTAAAGTCAAGAGGGCCAACTTAGTACACAGTTAAATAAATTATGTACACTATTTACTAATATGAGTCAAGCTTTGATGGCTCAGAACCCTAATAATCCTTTTTTAGGGGTACAGCCAGTGGCCAGCAGTGGGCCACAGGCACAGTCATAAATACTGCGGTATTACCTGAGAGAGAGGGGAAAGATATACCAAATTAAATGATAAATGTCAATAATGGTACTAATCATATTCTCTCACTACAGACCAGGAACGAACAATTTAGCTGTGATGACGAGCAACCTCAGCCTGGAAGCTCTAACAAACCTCTTCCTTTGCAGTTTTCTCCTAACCTTATTCCCACAGATGCAGTAAACAGGAACCCAATCAGTCCTATTAAAGAGGAAGTGAATGGTGAGCATGAAAATTCTCCTGCATCAGGTAACATGGCGAATACAGGTAAAACGTGGCGAAGCCCACAGATATGTAATCATGCTAATTTTATCTGTGAAATGGTAAAAACTGCAGGAAGATATTATGTATGTGCTGAACTCCAGGATTCAGTTGCTAACCCTATCATAAATTGATACATGGATAAATTGATACTGGATCTCAGGCAACTATTTTAACCCACAGGTACTACACACAGCTAAATGAGCTAACAACCCACAAACCTAAGATAAAAGAATTTGATGGCTCACTAATAGATGTTGGGGGTGACTCTCTCAAAGTCTACGGTACAGCATGGTTAAAACTAAGGCTGGGGAACAGGGTAATAAGATACCCTGTCATTATTAGGATCTGCCAACTGATCATTTAATTAGTGGTAGTGAACTCCTGAAGTGATTAAGCACCATAATTGATTGCACAAATAATGTAATTTGGTCACAAGTAAAAAGGCCTATTAATTATGAGCGGTCCAGCATAACTCACACCCGACATAACTGTCACGTGGTGGAAGAGAAGTCAGATGCTGTGGAGATTCATTTCAGAAATAACTCTGTACCTGAAATCACTATCCTACAAATAGATGATCAGACTCCTTTAAGTGGCTCTGATGGTAATACTTTTAAAATTTCGCCTGAAAAGATAGCAAATATTTCCTTAGACGGCGATGTATTAACCATATCTGTCCACAAGGGGGACCATAAATCCCCTAAAGGGGGAGATCATTCACAATTCCTCGCAAAAAATGCGAAAGTTAAGGATGATCTATTTAGCCCTATGCAAGTGCATGACTTTGAGGAAACCAAGTATGCTAAATTGAATTTAAGACAGGAAGCTAGCTACATAAGCAAAGGTTTATTAGCACAGATCGCTAAACCTAAGGTGAATAAATATCTTTCTCCCCAAGACCACTGTGTCTATGGCCTGGATGACAGGTCTGAAAGCTATAAAATTACAGCTAAATGCTTATTATCTATCTCCATAGGTAATAAATCAGTGAAGCACCTGTTTTTAGTTTTAAATAATCCCCATAATCAAATATATATTGGCAATGATCTCTTACATAGATATGCCATACAAATAGATTTGATTAACCTTTGCCTCTGGAGCAGGTTAAAAGGAGACCCTGAAGTATTTCAGGATGAAAATGCAGCCCTGAAATCAAACCAGCAATTGCCAAACGCTGTGAATATGCAGGTGTCTAACGATGTTGTAATCCCTGCTGGGGCTAATAAATTCCTCTTATCCTTACAGGTAAAGAGAGGTCAGAAATTAAAAACTTCTGAAACACTAATTTGTATCTCCCATAGAATGCAGAATCTGGGTATAACAATGACCCATACTCCCATGGTAAATATTGGAAATATTCCAATACATGTTATTGTGCATAACATGACCCCACATGATATAGCCTTATGCAAGGGAACTACAATAGGATATGCGCTGGAATCAAGTTATTACACTTTTGGATTCCAGAATAATGTAATTGGGCTAATACCTGAAGGATACTTAACTGAAGAACAATTAATAGAACAAACCTTTGCATCTATGCCAGAGGGACTATTTACAATTCAGTCCCTTCAGCTCAGAGGAAGGCATCTGTAAAATTGAAGAAGCCTCTCTAGTATTTGATTAGCCGATCAAAGAGCAAGAATACCCCAATACCCAGAGTCATGGGGGTAATATAAATTATAATCAAGAGAATCTCACCTCTAGGTTGGAAGAAGCCTATGAGATAGGGCAGCCTGAAATCTTTCCAGGATTTCAGCAAATAGTCGAAGAGCAAATCTCTTTAGCTAATGGCTGTTCCAGTGATGATGAACGCCAACAGCTACGAGAACTCCTGATGGAGTACAAGGATATGTTTGCTAGGAATTCTTATGACTGTGGGACTACAGACCTACACATCGCAAGAATCTAAACAGACCCCAATGCACCACCTGTCTTTGTTAAGCAATACAGACTTCCTTTAGCCTCATATGATTCTCTTGCAGAGATCATAAGGAATCTGGAAGAAAGGGGTATTTTCTGACAGGTGCATAGCTCTTATAACAATCCTTTTCTAGGTGTCCTTAAGCCCAATGGACAATGGTGTTTGTGTGCTGACTTAAGAAAGCTAAACAAACAAGTGTACATGTCTGGCTGGCCTGTGCCATATATTGACCAGTGCCTAGCACAGATGCAGGGATCTAAAATATTCACTGCCATTGATTGTGCACAGGGATATTGGACCATAAAAGGTACATGAGGAGGACCAGTATAAGCTTGCGTTCTCATTCCAAAAAGATCCATTATGCATTCCAGAGACTCCCATTTGGATACATAAATGCAGGACATGAATTTGCTGTATTCATGCATAAGGCTATGCCTGATGCACTGGAAAGGGGGACCTTATCTTATGTTGATGATGTTTTAATCAAAAGCACAGACTTTGAAAAACACATCACAGAGCTTAAACATGTCCTCAGCCAACTTAAAAGGGCAGGTGTCAAATTATCCCTACAAAAAGCTCAATGGTGCCGCACTTGTGTAAACTTCTTGGGACATGAAGTTACTTCTGAAGGGTTAAATCCTGAGAAGAAAAAGGTGGAAGCTATAATAAATTCTAAGAACCCAACTAACTTAAAGGAATTTAGATCATTCCTGGGTATAACAAATTATTCTTGCAAATTTATTGATAATTATGCAGAATTAGCTAAACCACTGCTACTTCTCCTAAAGAAGGATGTAAAATGACACTGGAGTGAGACTCAAGAGAAAGCCATCAAGGAGCACCTTGCTTAGCGTACCCTGAAGGTGGTAAACCTTTCTACTTAGAGACAGGTTACACAGATATAAGCATGAGTGCTGTTTTATACCAAAAGCATGATAATTTAAGCAAAGTCATTGCTTATGGGAGCAAAACTCTATCCCCAGTAGAAATCAAATTTAGCGATTTCGAAAAAGCCCTCTTATCTACTGTATGGACTCTACAAAATTTCTGCAGCTATATACAGGGCGAGAAAATTATTGTAGAAATGGCCCACCAGCCTTTGCTATATCTGCAAAGTGAGAGAATAAGAGATGAAAATTTGTCTAACAGCCGCATAACCGCTTGGACTATTTCCTTACAAGGCTGGCCTTTAGAAATTCGGTATAAGCAAAACAAAAAGAATCCAGTCGCATAGGGGCTTGCTGAGCTCCACAACTGTACTGCTAAGGATTATGGGGAAGAGTTATTAGAAGATGATTTCCTGGAAGAACAATTGCTTTCTCCCTATAGAATATATAAGAGGACCATTGTCAAACATTACCTTGGGTATATGTTGATGGTTGTTCTTACCATGCCACTATTGATAATGAGCGCAGATTAGTCGCCGGCAAAGGTATAACTTGGGCAAATTGATTCCCAAATATTTCTGTAGGTTTCAACATTGGACCAAGAGCCAGTCAAGTTGCAGAACTAACTGCTGTTCTAAAAACCATTGAGATGGCTATTGAACATGGTATTCATGAATTTGTGATCATTACTGACTCAAATTACGTGCGTGACAGTTTTGTTGAATACCTGCCAACTTGGAAAAGAAATGGCATGCAGAAAAGTAACAACAAACCAGTCAAACATGGCAAGTTGTTCTGCGAGATTAATAATCTGGTGGTGTCCAATGGGTTAACCATACACTGGAAGAAGACCAAGGGTCATTCCAGGGTTCTAGGTCCTGATAAGGAAGGCAATGATCTTGCTGATTCATTGGCCAAACAAGGAGCCATAACTGGAGAACTCCTTAATATTGACCACTCAATGGGTGCAATCCAGGTAGAAGCCATTACCAGAAACCAGGCTACACAACAACAGAAACCAGGCTACAACAACAAAGTGAGCCTAACCTGGTACAGTGGAGTCATGATTCTACTAGAGAGGACCTGATCACTATTTAAAAAGAAGACCCCATTGTAGGCATCTTCTATAAACACCTAGATAATCCTGAAAGCAACCCCATCTCAAATGAGGACAGTAATGGCAAGGAAGATCTTAGAATTTTAATGAAATCCAGGTCACAATTCAAGTTACAGGATGGTTTGTTAATTAGAACCTCCAAAACTGGTATCCAGCAATGGGTGGTACCTACAAAGTTTAGAGATCTCATGCTTCAACATGCCCATGATGCTCTCACATCTGGCCATCTTGGTGCCAAATTAAAATATGAAATATTGCGTGATTACACCTTTTGGCCACATATGTTGAAGGATGTTCAAACCTACTGTCAAGGTTGTTTAATCTGTCAACAGTTCCAACCCACTGCACCAACGCATAGAGCGCCATTGCTAGGCTGACCATATTGCTGCTTTAAGAAGGAACACATATGAAAAATACATATGTGAGGGTTCTTATACAAAACCATTTATTTAAACAGCCCTGAAAACAGCCCTGACATATGTATTTTTCATATGTGTCCCTTTTTAAAGTGGCAATATGGTCAGCCTAGCCATTGCTGAAAAGGGGGATGGTAATGCCATGGTCAGATATACACATTGATTTTATTGGTCCAGTAACTAGGTCATATCTTTTATCTTTTAACAGTGACAGTGCACCTAACAATAGTGCTGAAACATACACAGCATTGCTCATCAACCATGTGTTTTCCAGATTTGGTTTACCCCAGAGAATCGAATCCGATCGAGGAACCCACTTCACTAGCAAAGTGATAACCAAAATGTGGAAAATACTAGGGGTCAAAAGAAAGCTCCATATTGCATATAGAGCTGCCTCAAGTGGTGGCATAGAGCGTTACAACCAGTTCATTGTGAAAATCCTCAAAAAGTTTGTGAGTGAAACGGGTAAAGACTGGGATGTAAAATTACCTCTAGTCCTAATGGCATTAAGAGCTTCTCCATGTAGTGCTACTAAGATGTCACCTTTTGAGTTGATGACTGGTAGAAGAATGATTCTACCTCAGCATCTACTGTACCGTACATCAGACCAGAACTTGATAAATGCTGCAAATACGCATCAATATGTGGAGAACCTAAGGAAGCACCTGCAACCTTTGCATTTGCATTTGCTTAAAGGAACTTAAAGAAGTCCGCAACTGCCACTAAAACCTATTATGATCTCAAAACTTCCAAAAAGGAATATGAAATAAATTATAAAGTTTATCTTTATAACTTTGGAAGAGATCAGGTTAAGGAGAAGAAATTTCTTCCATCATGGAAGGGTCCTTTTGTCATTGATGACAAAATATCACCAGTTGCCTATAAAATTAGGATACTTAAAAATGATACTTTAAGGGATAAATGGGTCCATCTTAATCAGTTGCGAGCGTGCCATCCTAGATCCCAACTACAAGTCATAGAGGGAGAATGAAGTGTCATATCCCCAAATGCACTAAAGACATACTGTAGTTTAAAGATGCCTAACTAATGAGCGTAAATGTGAGGATTGAAAAATAACGGACTCTCTGCATACTGTCAATACACTCACCAAGTACCACTGACTTTAAGCCAATTCAAATACATGTGTCCTACATATATTTGAATTGGAGGGGGGAATTATGTCAGGGTATCTGCGAATGTCAGTAGACAATACATATATATTTAATAAGATAAAATAAGTATGCAACCTATCAAATATTAAATTTGAGCATGCTTATATTATCACTGAATACATTCTGTGTTTTGCAATTCTGAGGTTAGACATGAGATGCCTTGCTGACCACACATCAAAATGCAATCCTCCCCCTTCTTCCTGGTTACACAGGAGAGAACAAAGGATTTAGACCTTTGTATAGATAAGACTGATGGGCCACTTCAAAGTAAATAGTAGCATCATGGAGCCCTCAAATGTATATGCCCATATATGGGTTTCCTGCCCAAAATGGATAATAGAATTTCAGACCCCCTCACTGCTCAATACATCTAAGAGAGAGACAAAGGGAAAACATTTGGTTCAATTAGTGAAGATAGATAATTAACTACATCATGAGATGTTGGAGACAAGATTCTCTACATAAGTCAGATAAGCAAACAGAAATTCTGAGAATATAATAATTAGCACAGGCCTGTTAATTGCCCCTGAACCTCAGATACACATCTGTACTGGCTAGCAGAAACACATGTTTTGCATTGTAACTTTGAAATTCATTTTAAAGTACAACTTATGTGTAATTTTCAGTATTGTATAAAAATGTATGTTTGTGGATCTAAGAGGCAGTGCCTAACAGTAACATATTAGATAAGTATTTGCTGAACTTAATAAATAGCTGTATAGTAAATGTAAATAGATAAGTCTGAGAGATTGTCTGTTTGGATAATATTAAATATGAAATGAATTGAGTATAAATTCATATAAGTTAACATTCTCCACACCCAGACTATATTAACTACATATGTATATGTATTGATCTGAAGCATACTATATTGGATAAATGTCTGCTGTATTGAATAATAACTGCATTGATAGATGTATAAATGTTTGACTCATTTCAAAATAACAACATCTGTTTCTTTATTTTTCAGACAACAAGATGTCCTATGAATATTGGTCATAAACATAAGTCCATGCACTCAAAAATTATTAGAAACATGAAATATACTGTATTCATATTAAGATACAATACAATGCCAGGATGTTGAATGCTATAATTCTGTGAAGAAAAATAATTAACAGTAAATTGCTTACTAGTATGATGCTAGAAGTATACTCATGTTTAGTATCTACAAATACATGATACATCATATTAGATGGGACAGATATGTGACTAGACATGTTTCTTAATATCAGGAAATAATGAGTATATTAAATATACAATTAAAATATACATAGAAAACTGTATAAACTGTAGCAATATTTGATAGCAAAACTGTTTTTCTGGATGTCTGCTGCCATCTGGTGGTTTGTGCGAGAATTGCAACCAAGGGGAATTGTGGTGTCGGATAGCCATGTATTCCCAGTAACTTATCACAGACAAGCACCGTGGAGCGTATCCCAAAAAGATTCACTAATGATTAGAATAAAAAAAGGTGGGGTATATCATGTGATATAACCTCATGCAAGGAGAAAGAAGGGGTCTTTGCTGCTGAATTTTGACTGACAAACTGTTGCCTTGGAATCCAGTCTCTATAAAGCAAATATGGGCCTAACTTCCTTATCCATATTGCAAAAATACCTCTATTAATTTCTGAGGTGAACTTCAATTTTATCTGGTAACGTATAAAAGGTTATTTAGTGCTTTTATATTTAAATCAAAGATATTCTAAAGCTTTAGATAGATTGTAGTCAGTATACTGATATTAAATATTAATGTTTAGAAAGAATTTTGTATTTTAATATCATAAATTAATTACAGTTATTGCTATATATATATATATTTTAGAATTTGGCATATAAATTGGCTGTTTGCATTAATAATATATACAATTTCTGGTGTTTTTAATTGAAGTTATATAGAATCATTTGAGGGCTAAATAACTTATACTTGTCTGAAAGTTATCTTAAAGGGACATTAAACCTACATTTTTTCTTTCATGATTCAGATAGAGTATACCATTTTCAACAACTTTCTAATTTACTTCTATTGTCTAATTTGCTTCATTCTCTTGATATTCTTTCCTGAGAAACATATCTAGATAGGCTCAGTAGCTTCTGATTGGTGGATGCACATAGATGCCTCATGTGATTGGCTCACCAATGTGAATTGCTATTTCTTTAACAAAGGATACCTAAAGATTGCAGCAAATTAGATAATAGAAGTAAATTGGAATGTTGTTTAAAATTGTATTCTCTATCTGAATCATTAAAGAGAAAATTTGAGTTTAATGGCCCTTTAAATCTATTGAAATCCAGTAAGATTTGGGTGGAGTATCTTTTTATACTGTTTAACTAAACACTGTTAAGCTAACGGTCCATACTCTGGTATTTATTTGTGGTATTTTAAGGTGATTATTGTGAGTAAAGTTAATTTTAAAGGTATATTTTTTTATGATCTGTTGTATAGAATATTGTAACAGAATAAGCAGGCATAGTTGATTCAAAGCTAGTCTCTACTTAATATATTTCAATGTGTATATAAATCTTAACTAATCTAAAGAATTTAGGAATAATTATTAATTTCAATTGTTGTACATTTTAATTGGAGGTTGTTTTAAAGAATAATATAAATAAATTGTATTATAACCCTGGTATATACTGACATATTTGACAATAGAAATGATTGTCTTAAAATTGCATGCTCTGAGTCATAAAAATAATTTTTTGACTTTCAAGGCCCTTTAAATCCTCTGATCCCAGACATTTTGTTTATTATGTGGCTAAAAATGTCTTAAATAATAAAAAAAATTACAAAATGTCAATTAGACCAATAAAATAAAGGACCTGTTTTGAAATATTGCATATTTTGTATCCATCAGAGATCAGTTAAGTTACCCAACGAAACAACTTGAATTTAAACAAGTATTTTCAAAACTTTAATGTCTGCTACCAAAAATATGGATTTTCCAACAAATATATCAAGACTTCAATATAAAATAAAGCTTTTTTCATTATTTGGGATTTATTCCAGTTAGTATTTGTATTTCTTACTGTACAAGTTAATTAATTATTTTGTTTGAATAACCAGAGTTCAATGGGGAGAAATGGTGTATTTGTTTTACTTAGGTGTCTTACCATTAATAACAAAATGTATTGTGGTCTTCCAACTTCTTTAAGATTCAGGGTATGTTCTATTTTTTTATCTTGGTAAAAACAACACACTCCAGTTCCTTATGTTTAAGCCACACTACACACTAGGTATGGAAATAGTATCAGATCATAAATAAGATAAACACAGACAAATAGCTATGCTACATAGAGAACTGATCTATCCACTTTTTCTGAACATATATATATATATATATATATATATATATATCTAAGGGAATTTGGACTATGTGTTACCTCATACTTATACCCCTGTGAAACAGAAAGTCATGGTTGAACAATGTCCTGTTCCTAGTCACCCAGGAGTACTAAAATAATGAAAATATCAATGGGAATATATTTTGAATGTATTTTTTTCATATGAATTCATATTGGTGCCAATAATTGTGCCACACATATATAACAAAGTTTTTTTTATATATAATCCTGTGTTGTGTTTGCAATTGTTTGATATCCAACAGCTTGCTAATTCCCTCAAACCTCTCCTCTCATCCTTCTCCTCCTTTTCCTGCCCTGAACAATCTATCTGCCACTATAATGCCACCCTTATATCCGTCCTTGACAATCTCGCCCCTCTTACCATAGCTCGGAAATCACACACTCATCCTCAGCCCTGGCATACTCCTCTGACACGGTACCTACGTAGATGTTCCCATACTGCTGAGCGACACTGAAGAAAATCTCGGAGTTCAGCTGATTTTCTTCATTACAAATTCATCTTGAACTCCTACTATTCTGCCCTTAAGCTCCATAAGCAACACTACTTCTCTACTCTTATTTCTAATCTTTCTTCAAACCCAAAACATCTGTTCTCCACTTTCAATACTCTCCTCCGCCCTCCCCCACCTCCTAATACAACTTTTCTGTCAGCTCAGGACTTTGCCAGCCACTTCAATAACAAAATTGACTCCATCAGAAATTAAATCAGCTCTCAACATAATTCCATTCTCTCACCCCCTCAAATGCTCTCACTCAACCACACCCCACATAACCTTAAACTTAGCTCATTCTCCCCTGTTACTGAGGAAGAAGTTTCGGCACTTATACTGCGCTCTCACCTCACTACCTGTTCCCTTGACCCTATCCCCTAACAGCTACTCCCCTCCCTCTCTGCTACCCTTACCCCTATATATATGTGTGTGTGTTTGTCTATGTTTGTGTCTATGTGTAGTGTGTGTCTGTGGTTTTGTGTACAGTAGGTAGTGCAGTATGTGTGTGCAACCTGGATCTCTGTAAGGGATGGCTGCCTGTATACCAGAGATGCATTCTGCAGTGGGCACAAGCAGGGATCCAGAAAGAAAAAAAAATAGCAGCATGAAAGACATATTTCAGCTAAAGTGTGTTTTAATGATTACAGGGAGTGCAGAATTATTAGGCAAATTAGTATTTTGACCACATCATCCTCTTTATGCATGTTGTCTTACTCCAAGCTGTATAGGCTCGAAAGCCTACTACCAATTAAGCATATTAGGTGATGTGCATCTCTGTAATGAGAAGGGGTGTGGTCTAATGACATCAACACCCTATATCAGGTGTGCATAATTATTAGGCAACTTCCTTTCCTTTGGCAAAATGGGTCAAAAGAAGGACTTGACAGGCTCAGAAAAGTCAAAAATAGTGAGATATCTTGCAGAGGGATGCAGCACTCTTAAAATTGTAAAGCTTCTGAAGCGTGATCATCGAACAATCAAGCGTTTCATTCAAAATAGTCAACAGGGTCGCAAGAAGCGTGTGGAAAAACCAAGGCGCAAAATAACTGCCCATGAACTGAGAAAAGTCAAGCGTGCAGCTGCCAAGATGCCACTTGCCACCAGTTTGGCCATATTTCAGAGCTGCAACATCACTGGAGTGCCCAAAAGCACAAGGTGTGCAATACTCAGAGACATGGCCAAGGTAAGAAAGGCTGAAAGACGACCACCACTGAACAAGACACACAAGCTGAAACGTCAAGACTGGGCCAAGAAATATCTCAAGAGTGATTTTTCTAAGGTTTTATGGACTGATGAAATGAGAGTGAGTCTTGATGGGCCAGATGGATGGGCCCGTGGCTGGATTGGTAAAGGGCAGAGAGCTCCAGTCCGACTCAGACGCCAGCAAGGTGGAGGTGGAGTACTGGTTTGGGCTGGTATCATCAAAGATGAGCTTGTGGGGCCTTTTTGGGTTGAGGATGGAGTCAAGCTCAACTCCCAGTCCTACTGCCAGTTTCTGGAAGACACCTTCTTCAAGCAGTGGTACAGGAAGAAGTCTGCATCCTTCAAGAAAAACATGATTTTCATGCAGGACAATGCTCCATCACACGCGTCCAAGTACTCCACAGCGTGGCTGGCAAGAAAGGGTATAAAAGAAGAAAATCTAATGACATGGCCTCCTTGTTCACCTGATCTGAACCCCATTGAGAACCTGTGGTCCATCATCAAATGTGAGATTTACAAGGAGGGAAAACAGTACACCTCTCTGAACAGTGTCTGGGAGGCTGTGGTTGCTGCTGCACGCAATGTTGATGGTGAACAGATCAAAACACTGACAGAATCCATGGATGGCAGGCTTTTGAGTGTCCTTGCAAAGAAAGGTGGCTATATTGGTCACTGATTTGTTTTTGTTTTGTTTTTGAATGTCAGAAATGTATATTTGTGAATGTTGAGATGTTATATTGGTTTCACTGGTAAAAATAAATAATTGAAATGGGTATATATTTGTTTTTTGTTAAGTTGCCTAATAATTATGCACAGTAATAGTCACCTGCACACACAGATATCCCCCTAAAATAGCTGAAACTAAAAACAAACTAAAAACTACTTCCAAAAATATTCAGCTTTGATATTAATGAGTTTTTTGGGTTCATTGAGAACATGGTTGTTGTTCAATAATAAAATTAATCCTCAAAAATACAACTTGCCTAATAATTCTGCACTCCCTGTATATATACAAATATATATATTTGTATGTAATATTTGTATGTATATATTTTGTAATTTTCCCTTTGGGCCTTGTACCCAGACTTCTCTGGGGTTAAAAGCCTGGGACTCTGGGTACAGCACAGCTTCCTGGGAGTGCTAATGAGCACCCAGGGATGAATGTATGTATACTGTGTGTGTATGTAACTGTGTATGTATGTGTGTTTTAAACTATATATGTGTGTGTGTGTGTAACTGTATGTATGTAGTGTGTGTGTAACTATGTGTGTATGTATGTGTATGTAAGTAAGTATATATGTGTGTGTATGTATGTAACTATGTGTGTATGTATGTGTATATAACTGTGTATGTATGTGTAACTGTGTGTATGTCTAACTGTGTATATGTGTATGTATGGGAGATTAAGTACAGAGCCCTGGTGTTTGTTGAAAATTTATTTAAACTATAAAGAAAAGCTTTTGAGAGTTTTCCTATCTTTCTCAGGTCTGAAGCAATACCTGAGGAAGAAAGGAAAACTGTTTAAAGCTGTATTATGTATTTTTATTTAGTTTATTTTCAGGGGTATGACTTAGTGGTGAAAATTATTATTGCCCCCCCAGTTTGACTGTGGTATCTTATGTGCCCCCCCTATATATTTTTCCTAGAGTCACCACTGCCTCCTCTCTTGTTACCTCATCGCACTCCCATTTACAGGACTTCTCCAGACTGGCTCCCATCTTGTGGAACTCTCTGCCTCACTCCACAAGACTCTCCCCTAGTTTTGAAAGCTTCAAGCGCTCCCTAAAGACTCTACTGTTCAGGGATGCTTACAACCTATGCTAACCTTACTTTATACCAGTTTCACTCCTCCATCGTTATCCCCTGAGCCCCATTAGCATGTAAGCCTAAGAGTCCAGCTGTTTGTAGATCACCTTCTTAAGAGCTGACTACAACAGTGCAACTCTTGGCAGGGCCCTCTACCCATTTGATCCCTATATTTGTTTTGTTGTACTCCCCCTTTGTTTATAGCGCTGCGGAATTTGTTGGCGCTCTACAAATAACCGATAATAATAATAATAATAATCCAAGAGAGCAAAATATTTTTGTGTGTTTTTTTTAACAAAAATCTAAATTTTAAACAATAAAGACAATTTTTCAGAGCCTTCTTTGCTTGTATTTATATATACATACATATTTACATACACACATATATTATATATATATATATATATATATATATATATATATATGAGTGATAAGATTAGTATTAAGGCGCACAGCTCAAATAGTGTAACACTGTTTGCAAGCTTAAAAACGTATATTTATTAAATATGTTAAAAAATGCTCACATTTTTTAACCTCAATTAAGTATGAGGTATCAGTTCAGCGTATAAATGTTAGTAGAAAATCACAGATGCAGTTTTTTCCACAGTTTTAAAGTTGATCACATCAGTCAGTTTCATATAAAACAGGCATCAAAGCAGTTTTCAATGTGCAAAATACATGCAGTCTTTATAAAATACTCTCCTTACGCGTTTCAAAGGTCTTTTGTTAAATGGGTTACCTTCTTCATCAGAGGTTATATCGATATAACCTCTGATGAAGAAGGTAACCCATTTTATAAAGACTGCATGTATTTTGCACATGGAAAACTGCTTTGATGCCTGTTTTATATGAAACTGACTGATGTGATCAACTTTAAAACTGTGGAAAAAACTGCACCTGTGATTTTCTACTAACATTTGTACGCTGAACTGATACCTCATACTTAATTGAGGTTAAAAAATGTGAGCATTTTTTAACATATTTAATAAATATACGTTTTTAAGCTTGCAAACAGTGTTGCACTATTTGTTCCATTTTTGTATTCCCCTATCTATGTGTATGATATCACGCAATATTGGGAGAAGACAGAGAGATTCAGCTAAGCAAGGAGGAAAGGGGAATAAAAACTTTCTACCACACTAAGGAGGCAAAAAAGCGGTTGTACAGGATTGCTGAGAGACAACTTTATCTTAAAGGGACGCATTTACTTACCTTATAGGATTGAGGTTGAATCTAGTAAGTGGGCACTTACTTCTAATAATTGGATGTCACAGGTTTATGATACATCTGGGACTGATAGAATGATGTACTTTGTTTAAATTCACTCTGTGTGTGTTTTTTATTGCATCTACTATATGTGAACAAATTATGAAAATATTTACCTTTGTATACCACAGAGGAAACAAAAACTAACACTTATACCTATACCCCTACTCACCTAATTCTGTAGTAAGGTTATAAGATATTGTAATACATCTACACTGATAGTATAAAACCAGGAACTATATGTTAAATATAGTGGTGAATCAAATAACATATACTGGACCTTGATTTATACAATACCTTCCTCTGACATTAAAACTGACATAACATTGGTCATTCTTTTTTGAGCTGTGCGCCTTAATACTAATCTTATCACTCACACATTTGCTTTATAAATAGAAATAGGACATTGATAGGTGGGGACCTATCAGTAATCCTATTTCAGGTATTAGGCTGCCGTTTCATTCATAGAACCAACAGACGACTGGTGTTGGGAGGGCACACTTAGCGCTGATTACCACCTGTTCTCTTTTAACTAACATATATATATATTTATATATTTATATACAGGGCTCAAAATGTGAAGCCCTAAGCTACTAGCCAGCCCAAAATGTTATTCGCCACTTTTGATCCCACCTCATACCTGCCCACACCACACCCACACCCTCTTTGCATATGTTTAGCCAATGTGAAACAACTTATTATGCAGTAATTTTTTAATATTTTTTTGTTTCATACCATAAATTAACAAATGCTACATACAGAAATAAATTAACAAAAATAAGTGCATATCAGTTAGCAACATCAACAAGAAGTTTTTGGGAAGACAACAGCTGGAGAAACTATTGAACTTAGAGAAAGCAGAGAGTGTTGACATTAATATGAGGTCGTAGCAGACCTGGCAAAATTGTTTTATAGTTATCTCTCATCTATTTTATTCCACTCCCTCCTCTCTTCCATTTCTCTTTGTACCCCCTCCCTTCTCTCTCCGGCCATATCTTCTCTTTACACTCTTTCTTTCTCCTGTCTCTTCACTCTTTTTTTTTCTCCACTCTTTATTAACGCTATCTTTTTCTTTACTTTAACTTTTCCTCTCCAATCTCTTTCTGCCCCTGTTTACCCTCTCAGAAGTAACAGTCTAAGCACTAATGGGTCCCTATAGCCCTAGAGGAATAACATATCCTTGACCTTTCATGGATATATAATATCCCTTAAGATAATATTTGTATACCTTCACTCACTAACTTTCACTATTTTTTACTGTTAAATTTCCACTTGTCAATGGCTAGTGAAAATTTTGGGTCCTGTATATATATATATATATATATATATATATATATATATATATATATATATATATATATATATATATATATTATATATATATATATATATAAACTGTATATATATAGTTTCAAATTAGCTTTTATTCACTAGCCCAATTATGATAGAATAGCGTTTTAGCCTATCCTTACTTGCAATATGTGTTTGGGTTGTTCAGCACTCCACTAATAATAAATATTGTTGAGATGTTTTGGAGCTGTGAATGGGACTGCACATGTCATTTCTGTAACAAGCTACAATGTGTGTTATTCTACCCCATCTTACCGCTATATTTTGAAACCCAGCACAGCCTTCAGTAAGAGTGTAATATTCTTTAGAATTCAAGCAATGTGTTTATGCACCTAAATTATTGCAGTCCCTCTCTTATGTGTAGAGCTGGAGAGATCTTGAGTGTATTGCGTTCCATGGCACTCTACGCCACATTATTATGTGTTCATGCCCTTTATTATTCCTTGTGTCATAAGAAACTAGAATAATAGATGGATACTGAGCCCAGCATTCTGGGAGCTTTTCTTTTTTTTTTCTTATGTAAATTTTGAGATCTCCTGGCTTCCCCCCCCCCCTCCTTGTGTGGTAAGGGATCCTTAGCTATCCTCCATACTCCCTTTTGGCAGAGTTATGAAGTCTCTGCCCTATTCGGGGAGCCTTTGTTTTAGTTGGTACCTGTGTGACTGTAAAATAGGCTCTCTGGATCTTAATACTGAGTGGATCAGCATGACTGTTCTTGTGTGTTCCATTGTTTACAGTTTGTTCATTTTTGTAAATAAGATATAACTGTTAGTCCAATATAAATCCAATATATGTATATACATTTGAGAAGTGCTGTTGTGGTCAAGGGTCACAGGTGAGCATACTCTCAGATTAACTTAATAATTCCTTGCTCATGTGACAATCATAGTAATGTGTCCAGTTATGTCTCTATGCATATTAGTACTCAGTCTTATCTGTGAGGTAATCCCTGCATTGTTGTCCATCTTTAGCACAGTGGTGATTACTTACACACTTTAAAAATGTCATGGTTTTTTTTCATATGACTTCCTTCACTCCTAGTTCCAGTTTACTGAGCCTACCCATGGCTCTAGGAGATATGTGAAGGAGTAGGACGAGTGTAAGCCCAAAAGAGGCTTATACTGCCCAAAAAAAACCCATTATATCCATTGAGGTTCTACAGTGACCTCAGCTATGTTGGGGGAGAAAGAGGGTGTATTGGGTTTGCTCCTCGATCTTCTTTTGCATGTCCTATATCTCATGTATTATCGCTGAGACAATGTTATAGTAGAAGTATTTGTCTATGTAATGCCTCTTGTGTTCAATAGAGCAAACTGTATTTTGATGAAGTTTTGTTATACCCTCAATAAAAAACTCTTTTAAAAAAAAAATGATTCTTGAATAATCCAACAGTCTCTTTACAAATATAAAGTTACGTTCAGGTTATTTAAATACTTAATAAAAATTAACTTTTATTTTATTTTTTTAATTTTATTTTTATTGAGGTTTAACAATAGGTAAGACAAACAATGAACGTAATGTGACAATAGTGACAATATATTGTTTGCAGGATACATATTGATATAAAGAAGGAAAACAATGAGTAGCAAATCATAAACTTCTTAAACCTCCATTTTACAATATTACTATCTTATATACAACCATATCTTATATACAACTACTTGACTGTCCACTCTTGAACCACTTGGTTAGGGAGAATGATATATATATGGTAGTCGCATCAGTGACCACTTTTGGGCCTTACAGGAAGATATAAAAAAGTCCAAGTTGTAGGGTATATACTGGGTATATAGTAGAGAATACTTAAACTTTGTTAAAGAAGGTAGTTTGTAAGTTATTATGATGCCTTTTGGACCTAGTTAAACTGAAAAAACAAGAAATTAGGGGCTGTGAAACAGTAATCAGCATGTATTCAGTAACATCTGGGTAAAGTTGGCAAATATGTCGATGGGGGGGAACCACCATTACTGGCCTAATTATATTTGGCGTTGTATTATAGTGTCTCCAAAGAGTCTAATAATATAGATTGGCAGGTGTTGGATGAAGTCTCTCTGATTAACAGTTGCTTACATCAATATGTTAGGATATATTTCTACTATTAATCCCAAGCTATACATTCAAACTCTAGAGGATTAGTGTATTAAAGAACCGCATGTGCTATATACTCCTAACAATGAGTGGTTTCCTATAGCTAGTGATACTTATAGGTAAATTAAGGGAAATAATATATAATGGTTAAAGGGACAGTCTAGTCAAAATTAAACTTTCATGATTCAGATAGGGCGTGCAATTTTAAACAACATTCCAATTGACTTTTATTATTATACTAGTGGGTAAGCCGGCCAGAGGGCAGTCTATGTGTTGTTAATTTAAAAAAAAGAAAAAATTAAACTACATAAAAAAATAAACAAAGTATCAAAATTAAAAAATTAAACCTAATCCCTATAAAAATTAAAAAGCTCCCCCCCAAAAAAATAAAAACACCCCCTAATCTAATTCTGAACTACCAATAGCCCTTAAAAGGACTTTTTGTAGGGCATTGCCCTAAGTTTAACAGCTCTTTTGCAGTTACAAAAAATTCTAAGTCCCCCCTAACAGTAAAACCCACAAACCAACCAAACCCCCCAAAATAAATAGACCTAACACTATAAAACCTAAACTATCCATTGCCCTGAAAATGGCATTTGTATGGGCATTGCCCTTAAAAGGGCATTTAGCTCTTTTGCTGCCCATCCCTAATCTAAAAAAACAAAAAACAACAAAAAAAAAACTAAGTCTAATCCCCAGGTTGATACTCACCATTCCTGAAGTCCGGCGGAGAAGATCCTGTCCCATGCGGTGAAGTCTTCTTCCAAGCGGCTACCTCTTCTTTCTTCTTCCAGGAACAATCTGGCGCGGAGCGGAGGGCGGAGCTGAAGACCGATGACCGTGGAGCTGATGACCGGCGACCCTGGAACTGAAGACCGGCGACCCTGGAATTAAAGACCAACTGCCCTGGAACCGAAGACCGGCGACCCTGAAACTGAACACCGGCGACCGAGGAGACATGGAGCATGGAGGATCCTCTTCGTATGATCGCTGCTGTACACTGGATAGTGAATTCAAGGGACGCGATTAAAAATGGTGTCCCTTGAATCCCTTTTGGCTGATTTGATTCTTCAAATTCAAATCAGCCAATAAGATGAGAGCTACTCAAATCCTATCGGCTGTTCAAATCAGCCAACAGGATGAGAGCTACTGAAATTCTATTGGCTGATTTGAATAGCCAATAGAATTTCAATAGCTCTCATCCTTTTGGCTACTTTAAACAGCCAATAGGATTTGAGTAGCTCTCATCCTAATGGCTGATTTGAATTTTAAGAATCAAATCGGCCAATAGGAATTCAAGGGACGCCATCTTTAATCGCGTACCTTGAATTCACTATTCAGTGTACGGCGGCGAAGAGGATCCTCCACACTCCATGGCTCCGCAGTCACCGGTCTTCAGTTCCAGGGTCACCGGTCTTCAGTTTCAGGGTCATCGGTCTTCAGCTCCGCCCTCCGCTCCACACCGGATTGTTCCTGGAAGAAGAAAGAAGAGGTTGCCGCTTGGAAGAAGACTTCACCGCATGGGACAGGACCTTCTCCACCGGACTTCAGGAACGGTGAGCATCAACCTGGGGGTTAGACTTTTTTAGAGGTTTTTTTTTTAAACATTTTTTTGGGGGGGGTATTTAGATTAGGGTGAGCAATTACTAAAAGAGCTAAATGCCCTTTTAAGGGCAATGCCCAAACAAATGCCCTTTTCAGGGCAATGAGTAGTTTAGGTTCTTTTATTTTGGGGGGTTTGGTGGGTGGGGGGGTTTACTGTTAGGGGGGACTTAGACTTTTTTCTTCTGCAAAAGAGCTGTTTATCTTGGGGCAATGCCCTGCAAAAAGCCCTTTTAAGGGCTACTGACAGTTTATTCTTAGATTAGGAGGTGTTTTTACTTTAGGGGCTTTTTTATTTTCATAGGGATTAGGTTTAATTTTGTAAAAGTTGGTAATTTGTTTTTTTATGTCCTGTAATGTTAGTCTTTTTAATTTTTGTAATCTTAGCTTTTTTAATTTTTTTTAACTTTAGTATTTTTTAGTTTAGGTAATTTGTGTTAATTTAGGGGATGTTAGGTTAAGGGGCTTAGTAATTTAATTAGTTATTTGCGTTGTGGGTTTTGGCAGTTTAAGGGGTTAATCGGTTAATTAGGTGTATTGGGATGTGGGGGTTTTGCGGTTTAGGGGTTAATAGGGTAAATAGGTTTATTGCGATGTGGGGGTTTAGGGGTTAATAGGTTAATTATGTTTATTGTGATGTAAGGGTTTTGCGGTTTAGGGGTTAATAAGGTAATTAGGTTTATTGCGATGTTGGGGTTTTGCGGTTTAGGGGTTAATAGGGTAATTAGGGTTATTTCGATGTGGGTGGTTGACGGTTAAGGGATTAAGGGGTTAATTACTTTATTATTTTGCAATGTGTGGGTTTGCGGTGTATGTGTTAATACTTTGTGTAGAAGGTTCAGGATTTTTTTTTGTTATACTTCGTGCGGGCAGTGTTTTTTTTTTCTTTTCTTAATGCTCCGTTTGCCTTCGCTGCATCCCGGTGGATTCCAAAAATGGCAGGGTGGTGAAAGGATCCACCTTCGGTGGATTCTTTCACTACCCTGCCATTTTCAGAATCCACCTGGATGCAGCTTCGCTCAGGCCCAGCTCTTTGCATAAGGCAGCTTAGGCATCCGCCTTAGTGTGCACAAGGAAGGGGGAGCAATCCGGGAGCGGCAGACATGCAAAAGCCAAAACTGGCATATTTTTTTATTTAGCCAGCCTAAATCTGACTTATATCATGTTAGCAATGTTGTTATGCCATTTAACTTATCTATTTAATTTTACATGTGGGTAGGTCAGGTCACAGGTGCCATAAACGCATATGACACTGACAGACAGGCAGCTTTACAGCACAGCCGCAATGAACAAAGTGTTGGCTGCCTGCCTCTGCGCTCTGCCTGGGAAAACAAACAGCCTGCTGCACTGTCACACACACTTGTTTGTGATGTAATGTCCGTGCTGCAGAGCCCATGCAATGCTGGAAGCGGAGCTGAAGTGTGATGTGACTGTTTTTAAAGCCCACCACCGGACCGGACACTGGGAGCAGCGATCAGCGATGCCAGCCAGGCTTTCAGCACAGACAGGTTGCATCTGTGCTGCCTGCCCTCCTCCCTTACTCTCCCACTGGTGGTGTGAGTGTGATTTCCTGCTGCACTCCCACGCTCACCCCAGCTACAGCGCCAGCCCCACTGCACACAGCCACATGGCCAATGGCCATGCACTGAGGGAGAACATTACATTATCAATATTGAGCGAGGTAAGTCCTCCTGGCCTGGAACAGTGGCTATTGTATCAGTACTCCTCCTGCTGGATCATACTTCATTTTTTAAGATTATTTTTTAGGAGCTAGTAAGTCAGTTAAATAAAATCAAGCACATGTAACATGATAATTAGAGCCTGCATCTTTAGGTACACTTGGAGTGAAGTTTGGCCTCACCATCATATATGAAATTAATTCTACACTTTTATGGAATAAAAGATTTTAATGCCTATTTGCAACAGTTTGTCTCCTGAGTTCCAACTAACTAATGCTTTTATTGCTCATAGATAATAAGTAATAACCCAGAGGGGGATATAAAGCGCGCTGAGTAAAAACAATTGAATGTCAAATGTCTGGCTTTAAAATGAGTTAAGAAACAGATCTACCGTAACCAGCTTCTGGATGTAGCCGTAATAGTCAGTGTCTGTGCAGAAAGAAGTTGATATTTTTCTTATAAAGGGTGTATATGAACAGGCAGCTCCTCTTGGTCCTGGAGAGTCTTAATCAAAAAAGGTGTTTCTATGAATATCTTAAACAAAAATGAAAAAGATTTTCTAAAAATACAAAACCCTAGCATTGCCCATTACTACCATTTAACAAAAATCCACAAAAATAAAACTAATCCTCCAGGACGTCCAATCATTGCCGGGATTGGCAACCTTACTTACAATTTGTCATATTTCATAGACCAATATCTTCAAAAATATGTAGTGACATTACCATCATACATCAAAGACAGTACTCATTTACTACAACATCTCAACAAAATTAATATCACCAATAGAAATCTCATTTGGATCACATGCGACGTTAGTTTCCTATACTCAAACATTTCACACGATTTAGGTTTACTAGCCATTTCTCATTTTTTTAAAAAGGATATATATCTGCCGAGCTTACAACGTGATTTCATCCTAGAAAGTATTCTTTTTATTTTACAACATAATTATTTTATTTATCAAGATTTTTTCTACAGACCAAAGGGACGGCCATGGGGACCAGGTTTGCCCCAAGTTTTGCTAACCTATTTATGGGTCTTTTTGAAGAAAAATACATCTACTCAGCGGATTTTGGGGCGAACCTGGTCTTCTATGGCCGTTATATAGATGATCTGATTTTTCTTTGGGAGGGAGACCAAATCCTGGCAACCAATTTAATTGAACATGAAGTGTAATGATATGGGCATTGAATCACGGCAAACATTCAAACACAAAACATTGAATATTTAGATCTCATTTTGAGCTTGGACAAACACAACATCATTTCCAAGACTTACTTTAAAGATGTAGACAGTAACAGCTTTTTAAACTACCACAGTAATCACCATAGAAAATGGATACATAATGTACCATACAGCCAATTCCGTAGGATGAGACGAAAATGTAGCAACTATAATACTTTTCTAGAACAGAGTCAAATACTCTATAACAGATTCATAGAAAAAGAATATCCCCCTTGCCTACTTGACAGGGCCTTAGATAGAGTAAAGAAGCTAAATAGGGAAGACATACTATCAGATAACAAAATTATTAACACAGAAACCCCTTTTAAAGAAAAAAAAAACATCTTTATAACACAATATAACTCTGATTTTCACAAAATACAATACATATTACAGAAACTCTGGCATATAATCCAAAGAGATCCAATTTTAAAACACCTAGTAAAGGACACACCAAAAATTGTTTACAGGAGAGCGCCAACACTTAGAAACCAGCTAGCTCCCAGTAAGAAAGTGAAACACAAACTAGTGAAAAAAACACCACAGAATCCAACTAGAAACAAAGGGTTGTTTGGTATATACGGGATTTATAAATGTGGAAAAACAGGATGCGGATCATGTAAATTTATAAGATCAGGCACCAACAATTTCAAATCCACAGTTACAGGGGAGATCTTTCAGATTCCCATTTTTTTCAATTGCAACTGATCCTTCACAATTTATCTTATGGAGTGTATATGTGGCCTCCAGTATGTAGGCCGCACCTCCAGAAAATTGAGGAACAGATGGGGAGAGCACCATCGTAATTGTAAAAATTCCAAAAAGAACAAAATTAAACATAGCATACCTAACCATTGTTTAACCAAACACAATGGAAATCCTTACATTTCCAATTATATTCCGATTGATTTTGTTCCTAAAAGTTCAGATTACAACGGGCTAACCAGACTCAGGCAACGTGAGACATATTGGATCTATCGATTGAAGACGCTACATCCTTTTGGGCTCAGTGCAAATTTGAATTTGGCAGCCTTCAATTGATAGATTCCTCCACACAAGTATTTTTATTCCAACAAATATTCCAATATTCAAAGTTCTAATTAGCACAGAATTTATGAATACATATCATAATAATATTCATAATCTGTGAATGTACACCTTATCTAATATGTTACATATATTTTTATTTTTTATTGACAGATTGCTTTATGAATGACATACACTTGACTAACCTTGAGCATCTCACACTTCATTCACAATATTTATTCATAATATTCGTCTTCACTAGTTCTATACATATACCCATATTATCTCCATATATCATTGGAGAGTTTTTACATGTGATTTCCATCTTTTGCTATATGAATGCCATTCACTTATACACTTAGCACTATCTCCATATATCACTGGAGATATTTTACACGTGAGTTCCATTTGTTGCTAATAGTGTGTCATTCATTTGACTCACATTGGAGGTTTGTACACACTATCGACCACATCCTTTTTACTGGACATTTTCAAATTATTTATTGCGACCAACACAATGATCCAAGTATCATCACAGAGAATTGTAATACTATAGCCCCAGACACACGATATCCCAAACATCAATACACAACATCAATATTAATACACCATTATTTCACACTCTTATCTCACGTTCCATATTCATTACACATATAAATATCCCATCTACATATTTCTCCCAGATAAATTAATATTCAACCCTCACTATATACCTTCTTTCAGGCATTCATCATACACATTTAACATAAATTCATGAAATCGATACAATAACACCAGTATAATGTATGTAGATTAATTCTTTTATACTTTATGATGTTCATGATCTTTATTTGTACCTACATGGTCTATTTGTGAAATTTTCGGTAAACATTGAAGATCACCTATATGATCCTCATATACATGATCTAAAACATATCAATATTTGAATAGACAGGCCTATATATATATATATACACACCAATTCTTGATAATCAAATCAAGGGCAGAAATTCAAATAATCTAACATGTTTCAAAAGACGTTGTTAGTAACATCTATGTTTTGACAAACGAATTAAGGGCAAAAAATCCAAACAATCAATCATGCTTTAAAAGACGATGACAGCAATATAGAAATGCACGAATGGTTCAAAAGCACTCTCTCATGCTCATAGATATAGAGGACATGACTGAACTAATAACAGATAATCCACACATGTCCTTATTATAGGAGAACAATGTATGATTAATATATTACAGACCAATCATGCTGTAACATTACGTCTAACAGAACTACATGTTAATCATAGACTTACTGCGCAGGAACACAATGACTAATAGAACTCCGGGCTAAATGTCAAACATCTAGAAATACATCCCGTTCCACTCTATACAATCACCACAGGCGAAACAAAGAATCTTTTTTCTCGATTCAGGCTTTTTATATCTGTTTTGATACACTTACAACATTTGACAGGCTTTGACAGTCCTTTTGAAATATAATCACATAGATCAAATAAATATTTACACTCGATTTATATTTGATTAATGTGATATTTCTAATGTAAGGGAATGAATTATTTTACACAATTTTATTTGCACATATGTCTCTTTATTACCATTGGTTTGTTAATTTGTAACAGCTGTGAGCAAGAACCGGCTTTTACAGCTGATTTTCCCTAAACGTTTTCCTATTGGACAGATACCCCAATGACAACTTCCTTTTGAGCTACACAATGTGTATATATTGTTAACGATTGTAACTGATTGCATTCGCTTTTTATCTGATGAAACGACCCGGTTGGGGTTGAGAAACGCGTCATATTGAATAAAGCCACTTTTATTTGAGAAGTTGTCTATATTGTGGTATTCTAATACTAACACCCCAATACGCAAAACTGTTTTGCTCGAACCAATATTAAAGTTATCCGGAGGTGTTCACGAAGTGAGAATCAGGAGGAGATCCTAAGGAACACGTTTCCTGCAGTGTACTAGCCACTGTATTAAGCGCTAGCAAGCTTTCACGCACTGGTCACAGCACAGTGCTACACGCTCTGGTAAGCATATTACCTGTCTACACACAAATTTGTTTGACCAAACGATATCACACCATTGTGGCGCCCTCTTTTCATTTTTTGTTTTCATAGATAATAAGTACATACACATAACACACATATATTTACATGTGTACACGCAAACACACACAACACACACTCATACACATGCATATAGACACACAACATGCAGACACTCATACATACACACACTTATGCACACATACACGCACACACATATATGTGTATATATATATGCATGCACAAACACAAACAATATACATGCATATACACACACAACACACATGGCCATGCACTGATGGGAAAACATTATCAATATTGAGGGAGGTAAGTCCTCCTGGGAGTGGGACGGTGGCTCTATCTATGATCTATTTTAGTCAGACTGCTGTGCTGTGTCACTCACACTTTGCCCCCTCATTCACTGTCACTGGCAGTAATAATCAATTTGATTAAGGTGTAATGCACTACCACTGTCTTATTTGTTATGGAGCACAACCACTGTCTGATTTGTTAAGCAGCACAACCACTGTCTGACTTTCTATGCAGCACAACCACTGTCTGATTTGCTATGCAGCACAACCGTTGTCTGATTTGCTATGCAGCACAACCGTTGTCTGATTTGCTATGCAGCACAACCACTGTCTGACTCGCTATGCTGCACTACCACTGTCTGATTTGCTATGCTGCAGTACCACTGTCTGATGTGCTATGTTGCACTACCACTGTTTGATTTGAATTTAGCCACCAATCAGCAAGCGCTACCCAGGTGCTGAACCAAAAATGGGCCAGCTCCTAAGCTTACATTCCTGCTTTTTAAATGCAAATACCAAGATATTTTTTTTTTTTTTTTTAATAATAGGAGTTAATTAAAAAGTTGCTTAAAAAACATACCTTAAAAATAGCTAGTTTGTTTGCATTGGCATTTGACATTGGCCATGCTGGGAGATGGGCATATTTAATTTGTTGATTATTCCTCCATATAAAAATGAGTGAGAATATATAAAAGTAGCAATTTCTACTATATTTATTAATCTGAGAGATAATTTACTTGGGTGTGCATTGGTTGTTCCAGTCCAGAGTTAAGTTACTTATAAAATTGGATTAACTTAAAAACATAACATATTGTGTTTCGCCTTGTTTGTACTATCTTGGAGCTGCGTCTCCACAACCTGTAACTCCAACTTCTTAATCTTCTAAATAAAGCTAATTCAAAAAAAGTTGCTTAAAATGTCATGCTCTATCTGAATCATGATGGAAAAAATGTGGGTTTCATATCACTTTAACTAGCAATGGGATGGTATGTAATGAGGGGGGGGGGCAAAATGTATCCTCGCCTGTGTGGCCAAAAATCCTAGCACCGGCCCTGGTTTCGCTCCAACCAGATGAATTATTTTGGCTGTGCGTGCAGCCAACATTCTGTTGGCTGCCTCGCACTGCCAACATTCCAACTGCCAACGGCGACGGACATTACAAACGCAATTATAGTATAGATTTGCTTTGTTCCCTTGGTGGTATTTTTGAAAAGCTAAACCTAGTTAGGCTCAAACTGATTTCTAAACCATTGAAAACCGTCTCTTAGCTCAGAGCATTTTGGAAGTGTTTCACAGTTGGACAGTACTAGTTCATGTGTGTCATATAGTTAACATTGTGCTCACTCCCGTGGAGTTATTTAGGAGTATGCAATAATTGGCTAAACTGCCTGTCTGTCAAAAGCACTCAGATAAGGGGGCAGTCTTGCAGAGGCTTAGATACAAGGTAATCACAGAGGTAAAACATATATTAATATAACTGTATTGGTTATACAAAACAGAGGAATGGGTAATAAAGGGATTATCTATCTTTTTAGACAATAAAAATTCTGCAGTAGACTGTCCCTTTAAGTTTAACTTTCTTAAAATAATATATGCCATTTCTATTATAAATATTGTGCACAAGAGTCTATGACTGATATTCTAGAGTTTGCTATTCTATAGGGTTGGGGCTGTAATTTCACTATAATTCTTGTGAGGTAACACTGTGAAGTTTGACTATAGGTTTTTGCTTCTGTAAACAGAAGTGGTACTCTGCCAACATGAAAATAGCCTTTGTAAAAAATAAAGCAAGTAGCTAACAGAATAACTATGCTGTGTCTCACTTTTTAGCCAACTAAATGAACCTAGTTCCAATCTAACTTAAATGTTATGGAGGCTTCAGGATATGAGTACAAAAAAGGATGTTGTATAGTAAGATAGAATATTAACACCCCTTAATGGCATTAACTAAGCTTAAGCAATGAAAAGAGGTATTATATATGCTTATAGGAGCTTATCTGTAAAACATTTATAACACACATAACATGTAATACTGCTATAACTAATAATGAATATCATTACAGATAACAGATCACTACAGATTAAAAGGTTCTTTTTTTATTTTTCCTTTCTCGTTTCCCTCATCTCTGTTTGTCTTCCCGCTCAACGGTTGGTGGTTGGGTCGCGACGATCTATGGAACCTGACCCTGCTCCCAAAGAACGATGCATGTCTCTCTTTTGAGATAATTATAGTAATTATGCTCCAGCAAACAGCATATAAATTAATATGAAGTTCCATAATCATCAATTTTATTATGCTTGCCCCCCCCCATTAGTCGGTCAAAATTCATATGATCTAGTTTAAAATCCTTAGTTAACAACATAACTGACGTTCTAAAAGCATGAATTTCCTATGTTAGACAATTATTTAGTCACATATATGTTACATAATTACAAACCATATAAGTTTAGGGAACTCGATAATAGACACCTTTTTTTCAGACTTCTTTTTCCTTTTCTTTCTATTTTTGTTTTACCAATATAGAGATAAGTGGAATAAATATATCTACTTGCATTGCACAATATTGTGATATGGAGAAGGAAATTTCTCTTTTATTTTTTTCTTTCTTTTGTTGTTGTTAAACCACTAGAGGAAGAGTGGTCAATACCAATAATATTGTAATATGTTCTGTTTTCTTTTATATTTTACTATTTCTCTTTTGTACCCATCTGTTATTTAAGATATGGATTATTTATTGTACTATGGATTGAATCTTAATAAAATTTTAAAAATGAAAAAAAAAAATTAATATCATACTCCATCCAAATACAATGTGCAGTTTAAACATATACATGCAATGGCGATATGTATACAATTAATACAATGCTATGTGAAAAGGCATACCTCAGTAGTATAAACTATAAGATACCTGGAACATATAGAGACTAGTAGCTATACCATCATTCAAATATAAACAGTATGACTAATTATGCCATGTCCCTCATCGTTATAATACATATGTACAGTAGTGCAGAACAGAGGTATAACAGTCTCTGGAGATTAGAGAGCCCCCACACTTAACTATACAGGTTTCACATATAGAAAAGTAGAACAATTATCTTAGTAGTTCAATGATCGTGTCCCCAGCTATTACAACGTTGGTCTATAGAGGTACTTTCACTATTAACAGTAAGCTATATTTCAGCCAACTAATTTGGGTGAATATTTCTCAGATCCCTAGCCACCATTTCTTAATGGCATATAGCAAGCTTGTCAAACAAACCACCATAGCATCCTGTGTTATCATCTATGGCTCTGGATCGGCACTTAAATGTCATATTTGCCAAGGAGAGTCCTGGATGATAGGGTCATCAAATCATTTAACCAATCCCAGTCAAATCCGCCAGCATGTGTAATGATTCCGGAGGACATATGTGGTAGAAGAGATTTGTAATGAACCCTTCATCAATCTTTAGCATAAGCCAGTAGCTCTCAAATTTGCTTGGCATGGATACAGCTCCTCATTTCCAGTTTGAGTTTCGTAGGTCTGTGCATAGAAGAGCAATTGGAAACCACGAGGTCAGTGGGGAGTATTGTATTTGTGACCACAATTCTTCCTGCTTTTGAGTAAAGGTATCTGCGGTGCCACTTTCGCTAGTCCATATTAGCTCTGCATTGCTTTTGATACCACTTTCTAGCTGTGACCTCCTCATCCACCATTACAGATTCCAAAATGGCTATTTCCAAGTCTCTAACACAGCTGTGCGGGGTAGCGTTATTGCGCTGGGGCCCCAAAGTGCAGCCACCCCGCTTTCCATGAAAGCGGGCTCATGGTGAGTAGTTAACTGTGACATATACATGTCCCTTGGTTTAAGTGCCGTATGTAGCAATTCTTCAAAGGCTATCTGATGATCCATAAGTAGGCAGCGCAGCTCCTCTGAGATGGCACTAACGCTCTCCATATCAATCTCTTCCATGTTTATACAACAATAGAAGTTGCATGTCAATTGCAGCTTTTAACAAACTTTGCAATTCACCTTTGGCGTTGTGATATGACAGAGACCCAAAGGTACTCTGTCGGGTGGTTGTTGAGAGGTCGCAACCTCAAGTAAAGCTCCGGTGTTCTGTTACTGACAGCCAACTCAGTAATTTTATGTTCGTCAGATGGCGGATGATTAACTTGTTTGTAGGATATAAAACTTAATGTCAGATGGCTTCTTGTTAAGGTATTTTGTCAGGTTAAATCATCAAGGCTGGAGCAGCATTCAAAACTGCGACCTATCATGGCTGCCGCCCGGAAGTTACCCAAAAAATTCACATTTTAATGTGTGTATTTCTCTTTGGATCTCTGGTGTATATATTGGAGAAAGCGTCAGAAGCGAATCATTATTTTTGCATTGCATTTCTCAGTATAGAAATGATTAGAAGTACAAAGTAATTAAATACTTGTTTGATTTTTTTATAAAAAGTCTGTTATGTCATTCTAAATGTATTCTATTGTTATGATATTTTAGCTGCACTCTGCCAAGTTTATAGCGTGATTGGATGGTAATAATAGAATACTCTTGCAATAAATTCTATTATACCATTAAAGACTTGAAACTATTTTGATAACTGTATTCTGGAATTAATGCCTTAGTTTGTTCTTGAGATACATCCATTAGATACTATGATTATGTATGGCTTTTGCTTCAGATCTACAAAGAGACAGTAACACACCCAAGCTAATTTTGAGTTTAATCGCTTGGTTAAATAAAACAGAAACATTGTACTATGCCTGTCAGAATTAATGGAAAACTAACATAACATTTAAAAATATTACACAATGTCATCAATACAAAGCAATGTTTCAGCCATGGTTGAATGATGATAACTAGGGCTAAATTTATAATAAGGAAGAGTAGGCATGTGCCTACAGGTGTCCTCCATAGAGGAGAACCTGTACTATCCCTATTATAAATACAGCCAACAACCATAACTAAGATGGCTGGAGTGAAATAACACCACTGTGCATCAGTGGCAGCCATCTTTGTTAAGGTTGCTACAGGTATTATGCATGCACATGCTCAATGCTTACGGTGGCCATAACAAAGATTGCTGGCACAGTGAGATAGCGTTAGGGGAACTTCAGATTTTGGTGCCTACCGGCACCTGGGCTATAAATTCGGCCCTGATGATGCTACATTACATGGTTTATAATGCAACAAATACACTTAAAATAAAATTGCACATCTGTTTATAAGTTCCAGCAAAACTAAATCAAACTTAATTTATATATTTTACATTTGTCAGGATAAGAAATGTTCCTTAAAGAGACATAAAACCTGTCGTGTACCGCTGGAGGAGGGGCTTCATGAGGACGCACGAACCTGAGCTCCCGTGGTTTGGGAAGCTAGAGAGCTCCATCTACCTTCCACTCCGCAATCCCCATTGCCGTGCTAAATGGTCCGAGCTTGGGGGACTTTTTAGGCGCAGCGGTAGTCTGGAGCGAGGGAATAGGCCCCGTCACTGAGGCCCAGCTGTTGCAGCCAGTATACACCACACACCGACTCCTGAAAGCCACAGAGTAGGCCGGATCAAGGTCTAGGTGGATAACGAGCTGACTGCCCGCACCACTTGGCGTAGCAAGTAGGAACCAGAGGAGAGTGAGAGAATTCCACCCCCCTAGAGGCCTGTGGGAAGTGTTGGTGTTCGAAGGAAGTCGGGGGTACTGCCTGTCAGGAGCGTGCAGGACACATCAAAAGGTCTGACTGCAGGTCGCTTACCCTTGGAGGCATAACAAGATGCCTCCAAGGGTGCAAGATATGACTTGCACTGGTGTCACACCAGTGCAAGTCATATCTACTAAAACAGTAGTGTACATACATTTAAAAAAAAAACTTTTTTATTGTGAAATAATAGCAGTCAGTTTCCCTCACACGTGTGCGCTCCAGGTCCTGCCAGGGCACAGTGTCACACCAGTGCAAGTCATATCTGCTAAAACAGTAGTGTACATACATTTAAAAAAAAAAACTTTTTTATTGTGAAATAATAGCAGTCAGTTTCCCTCACAAGTGTGTGCTCCAGGTCCTGCCAGGGCACAGTGTCACACCAGTGCAAGTCATATCTACTAAAACAGTAGTGTACATACATTTTAAAAAAACACCCTTTTTTATTGTGAAATAATAGCAGTCAGTTTCCCTCACACGTGTGCGCTCCAGGTCCTGCCAGGGCACAGTGTCACACCAGTGCAAGTCATATCTACTAAAACAGTAGTGTACATACATTTAAAAAAAAAAAAACAACTTTTTTTACTGTGAAATAATAGCAGTCAGTTTCCCTCACACGTGTGAGTTCCAGGTCCTGCCAGGGCACAGTGTCACACCAGTGCAAGTCATATCTGCTAAAACAGTAGTGTACATACATTTAAAAAAAAACAAACGTTTTTATTGTGAAATAATAGCAGTCAGTTTCCCTCACACGTGTGCGCTCCAGGTCCTGCCAGGGCACAGTGTCACACCAGTGCAAGTCATATCTGCTAAAACAGTAGTGTACATACATTTAAAAAAAAAAAACTTTTTTATTGTGAAATAATAGCAGTCAGTTTCCCTCACACGTGTGCGCTCCAGGTCCTGCCAGGGCACAGTGTCACACCAGTGCAAGTCATATCTGCTAAAACAGTAGTGTACATTAAAAAAAAAACCTTACATACCTGATGTTTTAAAGCACGTTATTCCAAACAATTTAGGAATGTTAGGTGATTTATGCCCTTTATGGATTAAAACCAGACTCTGCATCAACTATGTAATTTTCCATGGGAGTTTGCCATGGATCCCCCTCAGGCATGCCACAGTCCAGGTGTTAGTACCCTTGAAACAACTTTTCCATCACTTTTGTGGCCAGAAAGAGTCCCTGTGGGTTTTAAAATTCGCCTGCCTATTGAAGTCTATGGCGGTTCGCCCGGTTCGCGAACTTTTGCGGTAGTTTGCGTTCGCCGTTCGCGAACGCAAAATTTTAGGTATAATTAACCCCATACGAGAGTCTATGTCTCATGAACCCACTCCCCAAACACATAATATATCCAAAACATATCGTCTCCTTCTGAATTCATTCAGATGATGGTTCCCTCCCCTCCTACACCCACAAGTGGAACACAGAGTTAGAGAATCCACTAACAAAAAAGAATGGCACACAGTATTTTATAATCATGCTAAAGCCTCTGTATCCTCCAAAGTACAAGAGATGAACTATAAATATTTGGCTAGATGGTATCATACTCCACAACGGCTCAAGCACATGTTCAAACGTACAGATGGTAAGTGCTGGAGGGGTTGCGGAGGTGAGGAAACCCTGACACATATCTGGTGGGGATGCGAGAAACTGAGAACTTTTTGGCTAGAGGTGTTAAAGAAAATAGAAGCTAAACTGGACGAATCTATTTCTAAATCAGCAGACATTTTAATATTCCATAACCTACCAAATATAAAGGATAAAGGCAAAAACTATCTGTTATTTCTGATGCTAAATAGTGCTAAAGCTTTAATCCCCAGAAAATGGAAGTCTGACAAAGTTCCTACTATACTGGAATGGGAAAACCAGGTGAACTGGATTCTCCAGATGGAAAGATACTGCTTCATGCGGGAAAACAGGATAAAAATACACGAATATATCCTTGAACTCTGGAAATCAGATAGTGACTGATTTCTCCTTAAAGCACACATTGGTGATATTTGATACTTTTGTTTTCAAAAAATGTGTGTTTTTTTTCTCTCTCTCCCCCTCCTACCCCTTCCCCCCTTCCTCCTCTCTCAAGCAACTGGGTAATAGCTCTCCCACGTCGCCCACACATAAGACACAATGCATCAAGGTTTTTATTATGAATAAAGTTTAAGATGTTTTATTTTTGTTTTTAGTTTACAATGTTAAGAAAACGAAAAGATAAGAGAAGTTCGTTGAGCCAAGTTATAGAAGAACGACTGCATAAAGACAATGTCAACCTTGATTTACTCTCCATCAGCATTTGGACTTAAAGGGACAGTCTAGGCCAAAATAAACTTTCATGATTCAGATAGAGCATGTAATTTTAAACAATTTTCCAATTTACTTTTATCACCAATTTTGCTTTGTTCTCTTGGTATTTTTAGTTAAAAGCTTAACCTAGGAGGTTCATATGCTAATTTCTTAGACCTTGAAGGCCACCTCTTTTCAGAATGCATTTTAACAGTTTTTCACCACTAGAGGGTGTTAGTTCATGCATTTCATATAGATAACACTGCGCTTGTGCACGTGAAGTTATCTGGGAGCAGGCACTGATTGGCTAAACTGCAAGTCTGTCAAAAGAACTGAAATAAAGGGGCAGTTTGCAGAGGCTTAGATACAAGATAATCACAGAGGTTAAAAGTATATTAATATAACTGTGTTGGTTATGCAAAACTGGGGAATGTGTAATAAAGGGATTATCTATCTTTTAAAACAATACAAATTCTGGTGTAGACTGTCCCTTTAAACAGGACTAAGAACTCTGATGGAGCAAAATAATACATTTCAATGTAAATTATTGGTATGTCTATTCTCCATTTTGTAATTTGAATATATTAACAAAGTTCGTTTAAAATTGAAAAAAAAAAAAAAGTTAAGAGGTTTGCAAAATAATGAACCTTTTGCTGAAAAACTGACAAATGTAAATGTTTTTTAAAAATGTATGTGTAATGTAGTGTTTATTTGTTTATATATGCTATTTATATATAAAAAAGCTTATGTCCTATTTTTAGCACATTTAAATATAAGCCCCTAATATTGGCCTAGTCTACTTGTGAATCTTGCTGAAAATCTTACTGCAACATCACAACTCGCTATTGCGCAATTCATAAAGATTTGTACCCACGTCCTCAAACCACTAGTTACAACTTAAGCTCCTTTATTATTAATGCATCTTTCTAATAACTGTTCACTTCTTGGAAAATCTTTAAAGGGACATTGTACTCTAGATTTTTCTTTGCATAAATGTTTTGTAGATGATCAATTTATATAGCCCATCTGGAAGTGTTTTTGTAACGATGTATAGTTTTGCTTAATTTTAAATAAAATTGTGCTGATTTTCAGACTTTTATCCAAGCCCCACAGTGACAGATGTATACGCGCGTTTACAGACGATTGCTGGCTTCTGTTTATGTTATCTGTCTTTTCATATGCAGGGGGGGGAGTGGCTGCTCTACTTGTTTTACCAGCCCCTTTCACTGGGTGTCACAGCCTAACCTCATCAACAGTGCTAAACTAAGAGCTTCTAAGTAAGTTTTTAAAAGGTTTTATGTTGGATTTTTATATCAGTATCTGTGCATATTCCTCTTTATAATAGTGTCTATTACATGCAATTATATGAAAATTGATGAACTGTCCCTTTAAATAACAAATACAAGTGAAAAACTCCATCTAGTAATAAGTCCATTGAATATATGAAAACTGTTAGAGAAATAAAAGGAAAATAAAAATCAGAAAAATAAAAGCGAGGCATGAAGGGGACAGTATACTAGATCTAGACCAGCCTTATTGGGGATTAGGGTAAACTACAGTTTGCAGTGGAGATTATGGATAGAGTTATATTAGTGGTTAGAGTTTATTGTGGTCTGGGTGACTGGGTCAGCTAAGAATACTGTGCTGTGTAAAGTAGGCTTTAGTGTGGTCGGGTTTTAACTCAGTGTGGACAATCACTTATTTTTTATTTTCTGGATTTAGCAGATGCAACATATTTGTGCATGATTTGTCCAGCCACAAAGAAAAATAGTGAAGAGAGAGATCTAGGATAGGCATGATGATATAGCTTAACCCTTTAAGGACACAGCTTTCAGTTTGCTCAATTGTTTTATGACGGAAAAATTCCGTCATATGTCCTTAAGAGGTTAATTGCGCTATAGAAAATCTCATACACATGAATCTATGTTGTTACATTTTAGCGGCAACAATTTTGAACAGCTCCATAATGATCACAGACTTGTCACTGGGTAGTAGTAATGTATTGCAATAAACAAAATACATTTATTAAAGGGACAGTCTAATCCAGAATTTTTATTGTTTAAAAATATAGATAATCCCTTTATTACCCATTCCCCAGTTTTGAATAATCTGCAGTTATATTAATATACATTTTACCACTGTGATTACCTTGTATATAAGCCTATGCAGACTGCCCCCTTATATCAGTTCTTTAGACAGAGTTGGATTTTAGCCAGTCAGTGCCCTCTCATAAGTAACTCTACAGGCGTGAGCACAATGTTATCTATATGGCACACATAAACTAACACCCTCTAGCTGTGAAAAAATGTCAAATGCATTCAGATAAGTCTCGGCCTTCAATGGTTTTGAAATTAGCATATGAGCCTACCTAGGTTTAGCTTTCAAATAAGAATACCAAGAGAACAAAACAAATTTGATGATAAAAGTAAATTGGAAAGTTGTTTAAAATTACATGCCCTATATGAATCATGAAAGTTTAATTTTGACTAGATTATCCCTTTAAGGACAAGCTTTCCAATATATAATCAACATCAAAACAAGCTCCGGAACCTGACATCATCTGTCATGTCTTTTATGGTTGCCTAGTGAAGCATGTTGTTGTTTGGATGTTTTAGGGGTCGGGTGTCACATTTTTTGGCAACACGATTGTGCATCATCTTTTTTCCATTGTCACATTATACCACGTCATGTATGTTTGATGTACTTTTCAAGCCTGTGCATCTATTTAGCTTGGCATGCCACATGTCATATAGCGCATTTGTTGAACCTGGATGAGAAGTTCTATTGCTGATTCCATTGTGACCTTGATTTATTGCTTGTTCATCCATTTGCCTGATGATTTGTTTGCTGATTTACATGTTGTCTGTTCTTTGCCTGGATTTTAACTACCCTTCTTGGATTATCTGGTATTCCTGACATCTCCTGATTGTTGTCAGACCTTCAGACCTTCTGCTTGACTAAATAACCCTTTTGGTTTAGACGTTGCCTGATTGTTGCCAACCTTGCCTGTTGACCATGCAGTTCCTTGTCTGCTAATGGGTCATGTCCTGGGTACCATCCAGTCTGGTGATCGGTGTTTTCTAATTTCTCTACTCAGCCACTTGGTACTTTCCTGGGCAGACACTTCATATTAAAGCTGACATCATCACACTTTATCAGAGAGGTGTGACTAACAGCAACTTCAGCCAGCCAATTGTATTGATATAATTCAGCACAATTTTATTTTTTTACAAAACATCCTGTTAAGGTGGTATAATATATCTACTACATGTCCCATACTCTTTACTGTGCAAAAAAACTACAAAATACAATAATGATTTTAAAGGGACAGACTACATCTTAGTCATCTTAAAGTCTTACATTAGATTAAAGGGACACTGAACCCAATTTTTTTCTTTCATGATTCAGATAGAGCATGACATTTTAAGCAACTTTCTCATTTATTCCTATTATAATTTTTTCTTCATTCTCTTGCTATCTTTATTTAAAAAGCAGGAATGTAAATCTTAGCAGCCAGCCCATTTTAGGTTCAGCACCATGGATAGCGCTTGTTTATTGGAGGCTGACATTTATACACCAATAAGGAAGCATAACAAGGTTCTCAACCAAAAATGGGCCGGCTCCTATGCTAAAGATAGCAAGAGAATGAAGAAAATTTAATAGGAGTAAATTAGAAAGTTGCTTAAAATTGCATGCACTATCGGAATCATGAAAGAAAAAAATTGGCTACAAATAGCCTCCTGCACCCCTTTCTATATCAGCAGAAACAGTAAAGAGTTATTTTAAAAGGAATATTGTTTCTGGACACTTTGAAATGGCTTCCAAACTCCACCCACTGATGAAATCATGATCTGGGCTGCATCTATGCACTATGCTGAATAGCATGGAGAGTCTGTTGAATACAATTAGTGAGTCTTTTGTAACTAGTAAAGCCTTTCATGCAGCCAAGATCATGATGTCATCAGTGGGCAAAGCTTGGTATTAAGTTCTAAGTGGCCAGAAACAAAATTTATTTTAAAATGTTCCTGTTCCTGCTGCATGATATGTAAAGGGGGAAGGAGGCTATTTGCAGCTTAATCTAAGGTAAGACTTTAAGATGACTAAGGTGTAGAAGTTTTAGGACCAGCACACCTTATACGTATAAATGTCCAACAGATAACAACGTCGGTGCAACAAAGTCAGAGCAAAACTCCTTGCTCCAAGTATACAAATATCCAGAAGAAATGTTGCACTCTTAGGTGTGGAGAAGTGAAAAATAACCTTTATTAGGTGTACAGCAACGTTTCGGGGGACACCTGTCCCTTTGTCAAGCTAAAAACATAATGCACATACAGACAATATATAGCAGTACTAATAAAACAAGGACCAATTGGAACACACATGATAGGCGGGGTTACAAACAGTCTCACATGAACAAATTTTCAACAACATATTAACCCTATACTTCCCCTTTTAATGTGTCCCAGAGGGCCAATATTAAAAACAATCTGAAAGGAAGCAAAATAGCACAGCCACATTGTACATATCACACCCTTATATATATAAATAGTGAATTTATAAAATTGGATTTAGGTCAAATTCCCTATTCATGCCTTTGGGGTATAATGTGTCTAGTTTCCATATCCATTTGGCCTCTTTGTAAAGGAGGTACCTCTGTCTATCACGCCCCCCCCCCCCTAGGCTTTCTCTTAACTTGGTCTAACACCATAAAGCGTAATTGGTTCACCTGATGACCCATTTGTAAAAAATGTGCCGGTAATGGAAGATCTTTTGTCCCTGTATTTCTGATATTTGATATATGTTGGCCAATACGGTCCCTAATCCTTTGGGTAGTCTCACCAATGTATAGGAGCCCACATGGGCATTTAAGGGCGTACACAACATAAGATGAGTTACAGGTATAGTAACCTGGTATTTTAAATTTACAGCCTGAGTAAGGATGACAGATCTCTCCACCCTTAATGACACTATTACAATGAGAGCACCCTAGGCAGGGAAAAGTACCATTTTTGGGTTTACCAAAAAATGGAGATACTCTAGTATCTGAGTTAACAACTGCTTTAGTTATTCTTCTCCCACATGTATAACCCTTATGGTACTCTGCTCTAGGTATTTGACTAAACTCCTTAATGTCAGTACAAGAATCTCTTAGGATATGCCAATTATGTTTAAGTATACCTTATTACTGAGAGTATTATATGTTCTTACAAAAGTGACTCTATCATTTTGTGGTCTGTGATGTTTATTATGGAAATTTGATCTCACATGTGCCATTCTGTATTGGGATAACCACGTTTTTCAAATTTGGACTGTTTAGTTTTTTAATAAGATCAGATATGATCCTATCAACCCGTAGGAATTGAGATTTGGGCACAGATTTAAATGTAGCTGGTGGATGAAAACTGTTCCTGTATAATAGAGTATTTCTATAAGTTTTCTTAACAAATAGGTCCGTTTTTAAATGACCATTTTCTTTATACACCAGGGTATCTAGGAATTCAATTTGTCTGTTGTCTTCTTTGGATGTAAATTGTAGAAATGGCACTGATTTCTCAATGTCATTTCTTAGTTGTGTAAGGCACTCCAGGGGCCCCTGCCAAATAATAAACAAATCGTCTATATACCTATACCAGGCTAAACAATACTGTTTAAATAAGGGGTGATTATAAACCACAGTTTCTTCAATATGATCTATTACCATACAGGCATAGGATGGGGCCACATTGGACCCCATCGCTGTGCCTGTTTTTTTGCTAATAGAACATTTTATCAAAAAGAAAATAGTTTTGAGTCAAAATTGCCTCCAATAAATCCATCATAAATCCTATTTGTGATTTATTGTACTTGTCACATGTGTCAAGTGTATTTTTAACACAATCAATGCCCACCGTATGTGGAATGACAGTATATAAACTGCAAACATCCCATGTAGCAAGCACAACATTATCATTAAAACCTTCAAATTGTCTGATTTTACTAACGAAATCACTGGTATCCCTAATGTATGATTTACCCTTTTGAACTCGGGGGGCCAATACACGGTCAATAATTTAGCGTCATTACTCATAATTGAACGGATTCCAGCCACAACGGGGCGCCCAGGTGGATTAACTGGGTCTTTGTGGATCTTAGGGGTTAAGTAAAAAGCAGGATCAATAGGATATTTAATAAAAAGGAGGTCATATAGTTTTTTGCTAATTATTTGATGTTGAAGGGTATTATCTAGCATATGTTTAAAACGGGCTTGGCAGTGGCGTCACTAGGGTTGGTGTCACCCGGCGCGGTACGTTATGGTGTCACCCCCCCCTCCCCCCAGAAAGCACACACACAAACACAAAAACACAGGCACACACACATACAAACACTCAGACACACTTAAAAACACACTCGGATGCACACACAAACACTCTGAAACACACTCAGACACGCACAAAAACACTCAGACACACGCACAAAAACACTCAGACACACGCACGAAAACACTCAGACACACACACAGAAACACTCAGATACACACACACAAAAAAACACTCAGACACACAAAAACACTCAAACACACAAAAACACTCAGACACACACACATACAAAATATGTAAACTGCACTGCATTAATTATAAAGCTCATGCCTAGAGATGCTCCCTGGCTCAGCAGAGCATCAAATGAAAGATAATCAGAGCACTCTAAAAATAAATCACTAAAGAAAAGGTTTAGGCGCACAAACTATGAAAATTCTGCTCTCTGACTCCGGGCTGCGTCTACCGCTTCTTATGGCCAAGCACCTCTGCTCTCCCCCAGACCCCCACCTGCCCTCCCCTCCTACCTCTTCAGTCTGAACTTAGTGTACCGTAACTTTAGAGACAGTGTCAGACAGTCATCCCCCTCATGATTTCCCAGTTCCCGATTAGAGAGACAGCACAGCAGTGAGTGACTCCACTGCTCCACACGCCACTGAGCACAGATAGGCAGGCAGGTTTAGGCTAGCAGCACAACTTTGCAAGCCCCACGGCACGCCCACAACATTCATAGTGAAATCGGGCAGTGGAGGAGCAAAGTACAAACAAGAAAAGCAGCCGGTAAACACTTTTTGTGGAAATTGCAGCGCTGGCTCAAAAATATGTGTCTACAACTTCCCCAGTCCCACTAATGTTCACAAATGCTGGCCCTTCTAATAAAAAATATATGCATCTCTACATTGTATTTCTTTGAATTTCAATAAAATAAAAAAAAAATTTTGGTGGAGGGTGTCACCCAGGTGCGGCCTGCACCCCCCGCACCCCCCTAGTGACGCCACTGGGGCTTGGATCTTAAGGGTAGGATCACCAGGTAATTTAGTATAGACTGATACATCATGTAATTGGTGCAGGGCTTCTTCTATGTACATACTTGTATCCATTACAACAACCGCCCCGCCCTTATCAGCACTCTTAGTCGTAAATTGCTGTATTCAATTTGTAAATTTTTTAATACACATTTTTCTTCTGCAGTTAAATTGAATTTATTATACCCAAATGTATTGCTATTATTTTTATTGATAAGAGCCTTATATTGCCTTTCAACAAACTTAATAAATGCTTCTACCCCTAAATTGGTACAAGGGGGAGTAAAGTTGCTTTTATTACGTAAACTAAAAGCAGCAACGTCCAGAGTGTCCTTAATAACAGTCTCTGCATCTTGTGGCACAACTGGGTCTGTGGTTTGTGTTTGAGGGATATTGCTTAAAAAGGCTTTTAATCTTAGTAACCTGAAAAACCGGGTTAAATCAACATTGAAATCAAATGTGTCAGGCAGTTCTGTGGGGCAAAATGATAGACCTTTGTTAAGCACTTTTATTTAAACATTACTCAAAGGTTTGGAGGACAGGTTAATAACATTTACCTCCTCCGCTTCTATTGTTGGCGAGTGTTCATTTTTCCACTTCCTGTCGGACCCTCTGCGTGTTTTCCTCCTCCTTCTCTCGGGGCGCCATCTGGTCGGATGCTAAAAAAATGGGCGGAGCCACCGGCTGTCATCACGGTCCCGTCAGAGCTATTCGAAGAGCCGGAATCTGAATCTGATGCTTGCTGATGATGCACTGGACCTTGTCTGTAATTGGTGTTACCGGTATTACATCTCCGGTATCTCCCTCACCGATACACCTTGCCATGTTCATAGTCTTGTTCATACCTTCTGAACTTAGGGTGTTTGTGCTCTTCCACATCTTTCTTGAACGTATTCACACTCTTGTAGCTCTTTAAGAACACCTTGTAATTCCTCTTCATTGACAAGTTCTTTCAGTTTGTTCTCTTGTGCAGGTATTTGTACCTTCAGCGACTGTAGCTCCAAATTGGAAAATTCGATATTAAGAATCATATTGTCCATTGAGCTTTTGTTCAGTATTTGTTGATATTTAGTGCAAAATTCTGGATTGTCTCCAAAAAAAGTAGGTTGCAGTGTGGAGCACATGCCCCTGGGGATTCTCCTCATTCTATGATACTCAGCCATGGTGGAGGAGTGTAACTGTAAATTAACCTGTCTCTTCATAGCCTTTTCCAGTTCCCTGAATTGAAAGTCTTTGTCAGGGGCTGTCAGGAATTCTCTAGAGCCCAAGGTGAGTGGCTATACGGGCTGCTTCCTCTTCAGAATAAGAAAATAGACCTGTTTCATTCACCATCATGTTCAGAAAGTAAAGCACAATTCACCTCCACATTCAATAGCAGGGTGGATTTGATTTAAATCAAACTGATTTAATTCACGATTTAAATCATGATTTAAATCACTAGTCAGTAAGGCTTGATTTATATCATAGTTTTCTACATAAAGACTAATTCTTGCTGGTATAACTTTAATATGCAAGTAGATGAAATTTTTTAGAATAACAACTTTTCATATAAGTTTTTTTATCCCCAGTTTAATAGGTTAATCAATATAATTCATATTTGGACAACTTTTCTGTTGTACTTAGGAAGGAGAAAAATAATAATTACCTTAATAATAGCAATTTAAATAGATTTATTCAACTGAAACAATAACATTACAGTATATGTTATTTGCTTAAACAAATATCCATGTCTGTTAACTAATTTGGCTAAACAAAATATATATATTTTAAGAAACTTAGACTGTCAGCCCAGCCTACACATGAAAAACTTAAATACTGTCCTGAGGATTAAGGTCTTTTTCTCAACTCTGTTCATGTTATAACATTTTTGCTGTGAAGAAGAGACATGTGATCTCTGCTGAGTCAAATTCAGTTTTGAGAACTGCAAAAGTAAACCAAGCATCTGTGATAATATCTTGTAGGCAGAGAAACTGCCCAATAATCTTACAAAAACCTCTGGAAGAGCATGACATTGTGAATGGATTAATGGAATTTATTTACCAAAAAAATTAAACATATACAGCCTTATTCTACATAATTAAAAAAAAAACTAATCTTTATTTCATGATGGAATAAAAAGCATTTTATTTAAAAAAAATCTGATTTAAATCCAAAGAAATCCAATTTAAATAAAAAAAATCAGATTTAAATAAAAAAAATCAGATTTTTTTTATTTTTTTTAAAAAAATTATTGATTTTTATCGACCCTGTTCAATAGTAATAAACACACTATGGTGCATAAATGGGTGCTGCAGTCCCCCTGGGGTATCCAGATAGAGTCAGCAAAGTTGTAGGACCAGCACACCTTATACGTATAAATGTCCAACAGATAACAAGGTGGGTGCAACAAAGTCAGAGCAAAACCCCTTGCTCCAAGTATACAAATATCCAGAAGGAATGTTGCACTCTCAGGTGTGGAGAAGTGAAAAATAACCTTTATTAGGTGTACAGCAACGTTTCGGGGCACCTGCCCCTTTGTCAAGCTAAAAACATAATGCACATACAGACAATATATAGCAGTAGTAATAAAACAAGGACCAATGGGAACACACATGATAGGCGGGGTTACAAACAGTCTCACATGAACACATTTTCAACAACATATTAACCCTATACTTCCCCTTTTAATGTGTCTCAGAGGGCCAAGATTAAAAACAATCTGAAAGGAAGCAAAATAGCACAGCCACATTGTACATATCACACCCCTATATGAGGATATAATTAACCTTTAGACTTGGTATAATATCTGTGTATACCTATACTATATAAATAGTGAATTTACTAAATGTATGTGTGTTCCCATTGGTCCTTGTTTTATTTGGACTGCTATATATTGTCTGTATGTGCTGATAAGGGCGAGGCGGTTGTTGTAATAGATACAAGTATGTACATAGCAGAAGCCCTGCACCAATTACAGGATGTATCAGTTTATACCAAATTACCTGGTGATCCTACCATTAAGATCGAAGTCCATTTTAAATCTATGCTAGATAATGCCCTTCAACATCAAATCATTAGCAAAAATCTATATGACTTCCTTTTTATTAAACATCCTATTGTACTTGCTTTTTACCTAACCACTAAGATCCACAAAGACCCAGTTAATCCAACTGGGCACCCCGTTGTGGCTGGAATCGGTTCAATTATGAGTAATGCCGCTAAATTTATGGACCATGTATTGGCCCCCCTAGTTCAAAAGGGTAAATCATATATTAGGGATACCAGTGATTTCCTTGGTAAAATCAGACCATTTGAAGGTTTAAGTAATAATGGTGTGCTTGCCACATGGGATGTTTGCAGTTTATATACTGGCATTCCACATACAGTGGGCATTGATTGTGTTAAAAATACACTTGACACATGTGACAAGTACAATAAATCACAAATAGGATTTATGATGGATTTATTGGAGGCAATTTTGACTCAAAACTATTTTCTTTTTTATAAAATGTTCTATCTGCAAAAAAAAGGCACAGTGATGGGGTCCAATGTGGCCCCATCCTATGCCTGTATAGTAATGGATCATATTGAAGAAACTGGGGTTTATAATCACCCCTTAATTAAACAGTATTGTTTAGCCTGGTATAGGTGTATAGACAATTTGTTTATTATTTGGCAGGGGTCACTGGAGTGCCTTACACAACTAAGAAATGACATTGAGGAATCAGTGCCATTTATACAATTTACATCCAAACAAGACAACAGACAAATTTAATTCCTAGATACCCTGGTGTATAAAGAAAATGGTCATCTAAAAATGGACCTATTTGTTAAGAAAACTGATAGAAATACGCTATTATATGGGAAAAGTTTTCATCCACTAGCTACATTTAAATCTGTGCCCAAATTTCAATTCCTATGGGTTGATAGGATCGTATATGATCCTATTAAAAAAGAATGTAGATTAGACGAAACTCAGTCCAAATTTGAAAATTGTGGTTATCCTAATACAGAATTGGCACATGTGAGATCAAATTTCCATAATAAACATCACAGACCACAAAATCATAGACTCACTTTTGTCAGTACATATAATACTTTCAGTAATAAGGTACAAGGTATACTTAAACATAATTGGCATATCCTAAGAGATTCTTTTCCTGACATTAAGGAGTTTAGTCAAATACCTAGAGCAGCGTACCGTAAGGGTTATACATGTGGGAGAAGAATAACTAAAGCAGTTGTTAACTCAGATACTAAAGTTTCTCCGTTTTTTGGTAAACCCAAAAATGGTACTTTTTCCTGCCTAGGGTGCTCTCATTGTAATAGTATCATTAAGGGTGGAGAGATCTGCCATCCTTACTCAGGCTGTAAATTTAAAATACCAGGTTACTATACCTGTAACTCATCTTATGTTGTGTACTCCCTTAAATGCCCATGTAGGCTCCTATACATTGGTGAGACCACCCAAACGATTAGGGACCGTATTGGTAAAAATAAATCAAATATTAGAAATACAGGGACAAAAAATCTTCCAGTACCGGCAATTGTTTTACAAATGGGTCATCAGGTGAACCAATTACGCTTTATGGTGTTAGACCAAGTTAAAAGAAAGCCGGGGGGTGGGGGGGGGGGGGTGATAGACAGAGGGACCTCCTTTACCAAGAGATCAAATGGATATGTAAACTAGACACATTATACCCCAAAGGCATGTGTATAGGTATACACAGAAATGATACCAAATCTAAAGGTTAATTATATCCTCATATAAGGGTGTGATATGTACAATGTGGCTGTGCTATTTTGCTTCCTTTCAGATTGTTTTTAATCTTGGCCCTCTATGACACATTAAAAGGGGAAGTATAGGTTTAATATGTTGTTGAAAACGTGTTCATGAAAGACTGTTTGTAACCCCGCCTATCATGTGTGTTCCCATTGGTCCTTGTTTTATTACTACTGCTATATATTGTATGTATGTGCATTATGTTTTTAGCTTGACAAAGGGGCAGGTGCCCCGAAACGTTGCTGTGTACCTAATAAAGGTTATTTTCACTTATCCACACCTGAGAGTGCAACATTTATTCTGGATATTTGTCCCTATAATTAGAAGTGGTTGGTGTGCACAACCTTTTATAAATATATGTTAAACATAACTATAGTCAATAGTTCTATTTGAACTTTTAAGGGACATGAAACCCCAAAAAAAGTATTTCATGATTCAGATACAGCATACAATTTAACACAACTTTCCAATTTACTTCTATTACTAAATTTGCTTCATTCTCTTGATATTCTTTGTTGAAGATGCAACAATGGACTACTGGGAGCTTGCTGAACACTTGAGGTGAGCCAATGAGAAGAGACATATATGTCCAGCCACCAATCAGCAGCTAGCTCCTATTAGTGCTTTGCTGTGCCTGAGCCTACCTAGGTATGCTTTGCAACACAGGATTGCAAGAGAACAAAGCAAATTAAATAATAAAGTAAATTGCAAAGTTGTTTAAAATTGCATGCTATGTCTGAATCAGAAAAGAAACATTTTGGGCATTTTGTAATACTATCAAAGGATAATAAAATGTTACTGTCCTAAATGAGCTGAATATTATAAATATATATCTGCACCATTAATTAATTTATTCAATCATTATTTAAGTAACCACAATGAAGAATAGGAGAAGAAAATAAATATGGATATTACATATATCAACACATATCATATGTATGAAACTATATCATATGAAAAAAAGTAAATTTACAAACATATTTAAATCATAATACATAAATAATATTAAATATGCATAATCTCACAATTATCAGACTTTAATTTATACGTTAAAATATATTAAGGTAAAAATGTATCAATAGTATTAAGGCACAATTGAAAAACTTACTACATAACAGTTTATCTATTAAAGCTACCACTTGCCCACTTATTAATAAATGTCTATCAAAACGTATATACACTATTGTTTAGAAACAGCATTCCCTCCTGAGTTAATGAACTGTGGTTTCTTTGAAACTTATGCAAAAATCCAATAGGTTTCTTTTTCTATTGAGCTTAATTTGTGTTCTATCACCCCCCCCCCTACACTCACACACACACACACAAGTATTATTATTATAATTATATATTATATGTAATAAAGGAAAAGTCTCATGGGTTATCATCTGCTGCACAATATTTAGCAATAGTTGTAAAATAGGTTTGTCCTTTGGAAGATAAATGCTCAATAATTATATCCTTAGCAGGGTGTGTTGTCCTGCCTACATACTGCATGTTATATAATTTACAGGTGATTAGGTATCCTATAAAATCTGTGACACAGCTCACATAACTTCTTGTATTTCTTTTCCTGTTAACCTATTTCTAATCACCATAAGAATTAAATGATGGGTTAAAAAAATCTCATATAAATCTGATCCCTACAGCTATGGAGTACAAGTACCTCTTTCAAGCACATTATAAATATTTTGATGTTCCCGGAACTTGATTGTATTTAGTAAAACTCTAGACTATATGGTGATTAGAACATTACATTTTGGGCTAGATTACGTGTGGCGCATTAACAGTTACGCGCAAGCGATAAGGGGTTTATCGTGGCTGTTTGCAAAGGTTGGGTTTTCAAGTAGAAAGTAAACGTGATCACTTTAGTGGTGGTGTAATGGTGTGGGCAATATTTTCTTGGCACACTTTGGGCATCTTAGTACTAGTTGAGCATTGTTAAAATGCCATGGCCTACCTGAGTATTGTTGCTGACCATGTCCATCCCTTTATGACTGCAGTGTACCCATCTTCTGATGGATACTTCCAGCAGGATAATGCACCATGTCACAAAGCTCAAATCATTTCAAACTGGTTTCTTGAACATGCCAATGAGTTCACTGTACTCCAATGGCTTCCACAGTCACCAGATCTCAATCCAATGCAGCACCTTTGGGATGTGGTGGAACAGAAGATTCGCATCATGGATGTGCAGCCAACAAATTGCAATGCTCGTGGGATATTTCTCTATCAGACCGAACTCCGCCAGTAGTCTTGTTATCCCGGCGTCGAGCCGGAATGATTGGGAACAACCCAGAGCAGAGAAAGTTAGTAAGAAGAGGAAGGTGGCACTCACCACAGGCTGGACAGTCCCCAGCGGCAATGGCAGAGCAGTCCAAGGACAAACCACTAGAATAGTCAGACAGGCAGGGTTTGGCAAAAGAAAAGCAGTCCAAGGACAAACCACTAGAATAGTCAGGCAACAGAAAAGCAGTCCAAGGGCACACCACTAGAATGGTCAGGCAGGCAGGATTTGGCAACAGTAAAGCAGTCCAAGGGCACACCACTAGAAAGGTCAGGCAGGCAGGGTTTGGCAACAAATAGGCAATCCAGAACAAAAGGGTTTAATAAGCAGAGTAGTTAGGCAGGCAGGGTTCAGCAACAGTATAACAATCCAGTAGTTAAGGGTTATAGCAGGCAGAGTAGTCAGATAGGCAGGGTTGAGCAGCAGTATATCAACCCAGTAATTTAAGGGTTAAAGCAGGTAGAGTAGTCAGACAGGCAGGGATCAAACACGAGTAGGCTTTAAATGAAAACAATGATTTATCATACCCAGGAGCACACAAGGTAATAACTATACTTGGGCAGTGATAGATCGTTGCGCTGACACTTACATAGGTGCAGGATTCGCACCAGGCGTCTGGACCGGCATCAGGAAGAGGGGAGCATGCAGCGATGATGTCAGCGCCGCACGCATCCGGATCCGACACAACCCCTGGCAATGAGTAGGGAAGGAGACGCCTCGCCCTTAGCAACAGCTAGAATGGCGCAGCGTGACACAAATCTGCAGTAACTGCGTGATGCTATCATGTCAATATGGACCAAAATGTCTGAGCAATGTTTCCAACCAACACCTTGTTGAATTTATGCCACAAAGAATTAAGGCAGTTCTGAAGGCAAAAGGGGGTCCAACCTGGTACTAGCAAGGTATACCTAATAAAGTTTCCGGTGAGTGTATATTTTTATATATATATATATATATATATATATATATATATATATATATATGTGTATATTTATATGTGGGCATATGTATTTACATACATGTATACATATATACACATAAACACATAAATACATATGAACACATAAATAGACATATAAGTGCATTGCAGCCCTTTGCAGTTAAGTAGAAAACATGTAAAAGCATATTTATGCAATATTCATTTTTAATAAAGTGTTATAGTGTGTATTTACTGTAAATATTTCACATTCCAATGTTCTGCACACAGCAGAATATGTTCTAAGTATTTGGATATAGATATTCCTATATATATATATATATATATATATATATATATATATATTTATATATATGTATAAATCTATACCTACAGTACATATAATCATGTCAGCCTGCACAAACTTTGCAATAGAAGTCCAATTTATTCAACAAAGTTAAAGGATAGCTGCTGAAAACAGCTCACAAAAATAGCAAAGTGTATCAGTCTTACATGTTTCTGCCGTAACCTTAATCATAGACATGTCAGACTGATACACTTTGCTATTTTTGTGAGCTGCTTTCCAGCAGCTATCCTTTTAACTTTGTTGAATAAATTGGACTTTTAATACGAAGTTTGTGCAGGCTGAGTTCATAACTATTTTTTCTATAAAGGATTTCCCAATACAGCCGTGCACCTTCAGGTCCTGGATGATGATTGCACTGACTTTCTTTTGAAGACCTCTCCTTATTGGTGGTTTGCAGTCATATGGCCAAGTGAGGGTCTGGAGTTCAATAGCGTCTCTTACTGGACGGAGCAAGTAGCAGAGGAGCTACGAAGAGAAAGAAGCGACCTGTGTTTTGCTGCAAAATTAAAGGAAGCTTTTCCCCCTGGAAGTTAAGGAGGTGAACTATTGGAACACAGAGTGTGTCTCGCCTCTCGAGGTGCTGCGATCAACGGCACTTTGGAAGACGATCATTGCACGCCTGGACGCCAACAGAGTAAGTTATTTTCCCTTACCTTGGGGTTCTGCCATTGCAGCCTGCTCCTCTAAACTACACCGCATAGCAGACGGACTCCACCTACACCCCTCACTATAGCCGCATCAAAGGTCTTATACACTGGACAGTTTGGTCCTGAGTGTTTGTGACTGTATCACTGGTTATTATGTGCACAGGCTTTTGTGGATTCCATTTCAATTAGCTCACGTATATATAATCATGTATATATATATATATATATATATATATATATATATATATATATATGTATAAATATATATTTTACCGAAAAACATAATATATACTGTATATATATATAAATACAGTATGCATTTATAGAACATATTCTTCTATGTGAAGAACATTGGAATGTGAAATATTAATAGTTTCATGTTGAGTTAGCACATTTAAGAATATGCAATCGTGTTTGCGCACGAGCAGGGTGTTACTTTTATATCCCACTTTTTTTGCTCCATTGACTTCTATGAGGGAATAGGTTATCGCGAGGGCAATATTCTAAATTTGGCTTTTTACATGTGTCGGGTTACTGCGCAAGCGAAAACAGTTTACGTTTAACTTATAATACAAGCGCAACCCGACGCAAGTAAAAGTCTTACTTCTAGAGCAGTTAATGCTTGAGCGGGAGGATTAAATAGCGCTCTACTTGTAATCTAGACCTTTATTAGCAGTTACAATAAATCTTATTTTCTCTTACATGTTTAAAGGGACAGTAAGGTCAAAACTAAAATTTTATTTTTCTTGGTATACTTTCGGTGAGGAGTAAATCGAGGTAGTCTAATAAGAATCAGGACCATGTATGAGTATGTGTATATGTAAAGACACATACACACGCTCCTGAGCCCCTATGAGTCTACCTAGATTTATTCCTCAAAGGTAACATAGCCAATTTCATAATAAAATTAAATAGATTTTTTTTTATTGCATATTCTGTTTATTATTCTAAATAATAAAAGTTTAATTTGACTTTACTGTCCTTATATGTAACATTCATATAGCCTACTTAGACTAGAATGTCTCCTTTTTTGGATGGCACAATTCTGTATAAAGCAATGTGTTCCCTGAAATATGTTTCCTGTCATTTTTATATGTACACTTTCCATTAAATTGCTAAATTAAATAAATACATTTTAAGATGACAATTTTGTTATTAGATATTCCTTAAAATGATTATTTTCCAGACTATTATCAGATCATCATTATATCTACTATAGAATGTTAGAGAATTACCATATACATAGAGGCTCATACCCTGCAAAGAAGAGGGTCACAAAGCAGGGGGCAAATTTCATCTTAACAGGAATTTATGTGGAATAATATCTATATAAATGGATGTAGTTAGCCAGACCTCCTTAGTTATATGGATATTACTAGACATTTCTGTTGCCTTGCTATGAAATAACACATCACCCAAGTCTAAACATTTTTTAAAAACAAATTAATATGTTTAATGCAATTATTTTTCTACAGCCAAACACTTGCCTTATTTGGATGAGCCAACCTGTGCTTTGGTCTGCAGACAACAGGGCTAGTTACTATAATATTGTTAGTATAAAGTGCATTGTTTTCTAGTTATTATGGCCTCTAGTTATCAAGCTCCGGACGTACCTGCCTTCGCCGGCCCAAATACGCTCGCCTAAGCTCGCCTCACATCGCCGCCGCGGACCTGAATACGTTTGCCAAAGTTATCAAAAAAGCTGTCAAAAAGCCGCGCACCAACTAAATAAAGTTATTAACCTCTAAACCGCCGCTCCTAGACCCCGCCACAACTCTAATAAATATATTAACCCCTAAACCGCTGCTCCCGGACCCCGCCGCCACGTACATAATACCTATTAACCCCTATCCTGCCCCCTCTATACCGCCGCCACCTATCCTGCCCGGACCCCCACCGCAACTAAATAAATAGTTTAACCCTAAACCGCCGCTCCCCGACCCCGCAGCCACCTATATTAAACTTATTAACCCCTAATCTGCCCCCCTACACTGTCGCCACCTATAATAAATTTATTAACCCCTATCCTGCCCCCCCTACACTGCCGCAACCTATAATAAAATTATTAACCCCTAAACCTAAGTCTAACACTAACCCTAACACCCCCCTAACTTAAATATTAATTAAATAAATCTAAATAAATATTACTCTTATTAAATTAGTTATTCCTATTTAAAACTAAATACTTACCTGTAAAATAAACCCTAATATAGCTACAATATTACTAATAATTATATTGCAGCTATTTTAGGATTTATATTTATTTTACAGGCAAATTTAAATTTTTTGTAACTAGGTACAATAGCTATTAAATAGTTATTAACTATTTAATAGCTACCTAGATAAAATAAAGTCAAATTTACCTATAAAATAAAAACTAACCTAAGTTACAATTACACCTAACACTACACTATCATTAAATAAATTATTCCTATTTAAAACTAAATACTTACCTGTAAAATAAACCCTAAGATAGCTACAATGTAATTAATAATTACATTGTAGCTATTTTAGGATTTATATTTATTTTACAGGCAACTTTGTATTTATTTTAACTAGGTGCAATAGTTATTAAATAGTTATGAACTATTTAATAACTACCTAGCTAAAAGAAATACAAAATTACCTGTAAAATAAATCCTAACCTAAGTTACAATTAAACCTAACACTACACTATCATTAAATAAATTAAATAAATTACCTACAAGTAGCTACAATTAAATAAACTAACTAAAGTACAAAAAAAAAACACTAAATTACAGAAAATAAAAAAAGATTACAAGAATTTTAAACTAATTACACCTAATCTAAGCCCCCTAATAAAATAATAAAAAAAAAAAAAATAAAAGTCCCTACCCTATACTAAATTACAAGGTAACCAGCTCTTTTACCAGCCCTTAAAAGGGCTTTTTGCGGGGCATGCCCCAAAGTAATCAGCTCTTTTGCATGTAAAAAAAAAATACAACCCCCCCCAACATTAAAACCCACCACCCACATACCCCTACTCTAACCCAAACCCCCCTTAAAGGGACATGAAACCCAATTTTTTTTCTTTCATGATTTAGAAAGAGCATGTCATTTTAAACAACTTTCTAATTTACTTCTATTATCTAATTTGCTTCATTCTCTTGATATCACTTGCTAAAAAAGCATATCTAGATATGCTCAGTAGCTGTTGATTGGTTGCTGCACATAAAGGCCTTGTGTGATTGGCTCACACATGTACATTGCTATTTCTTCAACAAAGGATATCTAAAGAATTGAGCCAATTAGATAATAGAAGTAAATTGGAAAGTTGTTTAAAATTGCATGCCCTATCTGAATCATGAAAGTTTAATTTTGACTAGACTGTCCCTTTAAATAAACCTAACACTACCCCCCTGAAGTTCTCCCTACCTTGAGTCGTGTTCACCCAGCCGGGCCGAAGTCATCATCCAAGGAGCACTGAAGATGTCTTCCATCCGATAGAAGTCTTTATCCAAGGGCCGCTGAAGAGGTCTTCCATCCGATAGAGGTCTTCATCCAGGCGGCGTCTTCAATCTTCATCCATCCGGAGCGGAGCCATCCTTCTTCACTGATGCCTACTCGCCGAATGAATATTCCTTTAAGTGACGTCATCCAAGATGGCGTCCATCACATTCCAATTGGCTGATAGGATTCTAATCAGATTGAGCTCGCATTCTATTGGCTGTTCCGATCAGCCAATCAGATTGAGCTCGCATTCTATTGGCTGATCGGAACAGCCAATAGTATGCAAGCTCAATCTGATTGGCTGATTGGATCAGTCAATCAGATTTTCCCTACCTTAATTCCGATTGGCTGATAGAATCCTATCAGCCATTCGGAATTCGAGGGACGCTATCTTGGATGATGTCACTTAAAGGAATATTCATTCGGCGAATCAGCCTCGCCACAAATACGCAGTGGAATTCCAGTGTATTTGAAGTTGACGGCTTGATAACTAGAGGACATTATGTTAAAAACAATTAGGGAAATATATGTAGCAGGGTTAACCTTGAGAGTCTGTAGTGTGCTTTGTCAGTTCTGAGAATAAGAAAAGACACAGTTTTTAGATTTAAATGACATGAAAAGGGGGCAAAAATAAACAATGAAAGTATATTGCAAAGTTGTTTTACTATGCATAATTAAACATTTTGTATACATTTTTATTTATTATTTAATTATTTTGTTTCATACTAAATTTAGCAATGTTGTTTATACCACTTAATAATATGGTATTTATATATTCACACATATTGCAACATTGTTTCACTATGGTCACTGACCTGTATTTAATATCTCAGTGCTTAGTTGGTGCAAAATTACATTATTTGCACATTTTAACTATACTACAATTTTAGAATTTGTCAAAGAGATGGTAATGTGAATTTCTATTAAACACAGAAACTTAGAATAATTTTTTAGTAATGATTAATTAATGTTAATTAGTATTTCATTGTATAAATAAATTGTCAAATACTAAAACACACAGAAGTAGCGCTAAAAAAGCAATCAAGGTCTTCCAATCAATAATAATTTTAATAAAAATATACATAAAATATACAATATAGACACAATAAATGTTAAACACAGAATATACATATATAACCAGCGCTGGTATCCTTATTGGAATCACTAGTAGATCAATCACACATTTAAAAGGACATTAAACCCAATTTTTTTCTTTTATGATCCAGATAGAAAATAACATTTTAAACAACATTCCAATTTACTTCTATTATCTAATTTGCTTCATTCTTTAGATATCCTTTGTTGAAGAAATAGCAATTCACATGAGTCAGCCAATCACACAAGGCATCTATGTGCAGCTACCAATCAGCAGCTACTTGAGCCTATCTAGATATGCTTTTCAGAAAAGTATATCAAGAGAATGAAGAAAATTAGATAATAGAAGTAAATTGGAATGTTGTTTAAAATTAAATTTTCTATCTGAATCATGGAAGAAAAAATTTGGGTTTAATGTCCCTTTAAGTTAAATCCCTCTATGAAGGTATATAAAAATCTAGCATTAGATCAAGATATAGCACACGTATCTTAGATATAGATAATAAAATATTGGGTGTATTAAACCATTCAAGAATCATACAATGTAAAAAGTAAGGCTCCACAGCGTTAAAACCTTACGCTCCATCAAACTTATTTTAAAACTTGATAGTTTGTGGCAATAAAAATACATAGATAAAGTAGGTGCTCCGAAAGTTCATCTCCACAGTGTGTAATTGGACATGTGTCACTGTAAGAGGTGTGGTAACAGTTTAATACGTTCTAGTGAGCAGTTCCACGGTCAGTCCATTACTCACTGGTTATTCTTTTATTTCCTACGATTTCTCCTTGTGAGTGAATTACATAGTACTTAGACAATAAATGGCTTCCGGACTGGGCTAGGTTGGCTGTCTTACTGTGGGTCCTCATTTGGTCCGGATGCCACACTTCCAAAACCTCTGCAGTCCATCACGATGCTGATCAGTTAAACGATTCTCTGCATGTGTGGTAAACGTAAAATCAACTGAAATTCACAGGTGCCAATCAGGGTACGCCTCTACGCCTTTCAGCGCCACCAGAGTTTTTGTCAATGCGATTGGGTTTGCACGCGAATGCGATGTTAGTTTTTTTCCACTTTTCTTGCTCCATTGACTTCTATTGGGGAATAGGTGAACACAGTTGTGATATTCTAACTTTGCCTTTTTGCGCGCATTGGGATAGCACGCAACGGAAAACTTTTTATTATCTAGTGCGTGAGCGATAAATAGCCCTCCACTTGTAATCTGGCCCAATATGTTGGTGTGTTATATAAATCCTAACTATAATTTGGAGACTCAGGGTGACATACTACAGAAGTGAAAATGAACCCTTTTAGCACTTGTTTTTGAAGGTTGCTATATAAAGTTTTATAAAAATGTACCAGATTAGTTATCCAGGTGACCAAATGTATGTTGAGAAGTATAAAACATCTTCTTAAAGCCAATATATCCAACCTGAACCAGAACTTTGAATTAGAGTTGTTTGAGGAAAAAAGCAACGGACAGACACTGTTGGTGACTAGATATCTAGGTCACATAGACTTTGGGCATCTGGAAGCAGATTATTAATTTGTTCCATAAAGTTTAAAGAAGATAACACTAGCAGGTGTTTAGTTAGAATTAAATTACTTGGAAAAGAAAATAGAGAGTCAAATACATTTAGTAAAAACACAACAACAAAAATGCATTTAGTTGTCTGCTCCAAAGGTTCTTATAGTGTTGAATGTCCTGTGAAATGTATTAAATAAAATGCTGCTCTTCTTTAAAAAAGCATCTCTATCCTTTAGGTGCTGGTGTATTGGCCATAAGAACCCAATCACCTACCACACAGAGTCAACAAGAATCAATAACTGTGAGAACAAGGCCACAGGTTACAATAAATGTTTTGGTCTCTAAACTGCAGATTTAGATGAATAGTTAGGTGAATCAGATTGCCGAAAGATAGCTGGCTTATAAAACCATTTGTGCTCCTTTTGTTCTTTACTGCTGCATTTGTTCACAATATACTTTTGATAATAACTTGAAAAAAATGAATACAGCATTGTAAGGCCCTTTGTTCCACAGAATACCATCTGCTGATTCCTGATCATTTTATCTGCAAAAACAGCTTACAGTGTTAGCTTCAAAAGTCACTTCTCGGGTTTGCAAATAAATGTATATGGTACCACCATGGACAACTGCTCCTTGGTGTAAAGAGTGGCTGTTTGCAACCAACAGTGACTCCATAAGTGAAGTAAAGCATCTATAATTGATTCTCAGACTGTATAAACATATATATATATATATATATATATATATATATATATATATATATATATATATATATATATATATATTAACAGTAACATATTAGATAAGTGTATATTGAACTTAATGAATAGCTGTATGGCAGATATATAAATGTTTGTTTCAAAATGGTAACATTTGTTTCTTTATTTTACAGACAGCAAGATGTCCTATGAATATTAGCTATAAACATGGATCTGTGTACTCAAAATTTTTTAGGAATTGAAATATGCTTTGTTTGCATGAATATAATGGCAGGATATTAAATACTATGATTCTGTGGAGAGCAAATAATTGACAGTGCAATTGCTTATTAATATGATTTTTAAACGCATTTTTAATATATTATAAGTGGAATATTTTCATGTTCGGTCTTAAAATGATCAGAAAAAATGGTAATGTGTGATCCATGTGTATTTTAATGTGCTCATTGTGAGTAAGGTTAATTCTAAAGATACATTTGGTTTGCTTTGTAAAGAATATTGTAACAACATAAGTTTGTATCCTTTAATTCATAATCTGATTTGTATAAATATAATTCAATGTGTCTATAACTTTAACTTATCGTAAATAATTTAGGAATAAATATTGTTTTAATTGTTTTGTATATGCATATATTTGTAGTAAATAGAGATTATAAAACAAATATATATATTAATTTTTTTTGGTGAAAAATGGATTAAAAAAATCTTAATTTTTCAGGGGGGGGGGCGTGTCTGGGCGGCGGCCATGATAGGTCGCAATATTTGTGGCTCCCGGTATGATCTCCCTAATCCGCCGGTTATCAAGCTTGATCTGCAACATCTGATGACATACATCTCAGCTTTGAACAGGCTATGCATTACTGATCTGAACTATATCAACGTTGCAGATTTTATGACTACCGGGCCCAAATCTGGACCGTTGGGACCTCAGGCGGTGGCCTTACTATGAGGACTTAACATCCCCCCATGCATCGGGTATAGCAGTCGCGTACTCACTGCCTTTTCTACTTAAAGTGGAAAACCATCTAATATCTTTACAGGGAGACCCATCCAACGATACCTGAGTTAAGCAATGTAAATGGAGGCCCTAGATAGATGGGAGACAGAAATGAGCCAGCTCATCCGCAACCAATTCTTGCAGTTGGAGTCGGAGCTGTGTGCACTAATCAGCAGACAGTGGCCTCCTGGAGGAATCAGACTGATGCCTGCTGTACACTCCCCATACGATGCCTGCACTCATATGAATGAAGAAAAATGGGATGCGATCCCCTTACCAGTGGAGTTTGTATTCCCGGACACTAATGGATCTCCATTCCCTTTTAATCTCTCTCCAGAGCCTCCTGAGATCGAGGGTGACCTGCCCTGCGAAGCGCAATTTCCCATGGATTGTGTGCGCACTACTTTTGACTCCAGAGAGCATGTGACAGGCTTGCTCTGGAAGCTAGAGGCATATGTCTCCTCATATGACGATATGTATCTGGAAAACGAAACGACAGTGGATTCGCAGAGAGGCCCCTTTAGCCTGTCACTGATGGATTATTGCCTAAACCCCTGGGAGATTGTCCTGTGCCGCTCTGTGGCTGCTGCGGCGGCTAGGACTCGGAGCGCCATAAAAGTAAAGCCATAGGTAAGGCTCAGCACTCACAGCCCAATAGTCAGGTGCACGCTGCAAGGACTCTGCACAAGCCCCTTAGTCCATTCAAAGAATATAAATAAAGCAGCAGCACCTTGGTAACGCTTCAAAGTTATCCTTTATTTGTGAGACATCACAGCTTCAAATAACGATGTTTCGGTCAAACAATGACCTTAATCATGTTAATAACATGATTAAGGTCATTGTTTGACCGAAACGTCTTTATTTGAAGCTGTGATGTCTCACAAATAAAGGATAACTTTGAAGCATTACCAAGGTGCTGCTGCTTTATTTATATTCTTTGAATAAAAGGAAAGCCACCTCTGAGCTATGGAAGGCAGAATCGGATCAGTAGCACGCGGTCACTGAAGCGGAGTGACTGGAACTCACTATCCCCTCATTTAAGACTCAATATACCAGTCAACCTCCCCAGTACTTTTCATCAAGGTGTGGGCTGAGGAGAGCAGTATGAGACCCAGGACTAATATATCATGCTGCAAATATGACCATCTGGTTGCGACAAGGCTTTATTGCTGAGTCCTGGTTGATAAACCTGATTCCTGGGGAGGACATAACAGTAACTTGTGTTAACATGCAGTGACATTCTAACTTCATCGAGAGGCAGGTTGTCAAGTTCTTAGTTATCCTTATGAGGACATTGTGTCTGAGATACCATAGCTAAAGATTATTTTTGCCTCACATTCACCGAATTATATATGTAAAAGATCTTGTTTACAGAAGTTTTTATAAGCTAACTACGTTTCATAATTAGGCTCCAATATGTGTATGCACATTGTTTCTGTTCACTGTTTTTTTTTGTGTGTTCAACACCTCCCTGTACAGTACCTTTGTCTAATTGACCACAGGGTAACCTAGTAGGGCTAGAATCTGGTTTATAGGGTCCACTGATAAGATGTTGTAATGCAACTATGCCGATACCCACATGTTCTATTACTATAAGTATCATATTTAGTACTTGAGAGAGGAGTTTCAATTCTGAGGCCAGAAGCGGTAGATATAGGCACACCACAGTGGTATTTTGCAGGGGATGTAGCATAATCAAAGCCCTAATTAAACAAGTTTTAGATTGCCAGCTATAGACTCCAAAACACAGTATCTATGATGTAAGAGTGTTGAATTTGACCACAATAACTTTTCTTACTCATTGTACCCATGCTGTCCTAAGGCAGGTCGATATAAATATTATTTACTGACATTGTGCTGCCTGCGGCCGGGGTAGCACGTCTTTAGTATTTTTTTCTGAGACCGCCAATATTTCTTGTTGCAGATACCTACTCATTGACAAGCACTATTTGCACTATTGTACCTCTTTATTAGTTTATCCCTTTACAGCTCCAAGGTACAAACTTAGACTTGCAGTACACACATTCCTCAGTATACTCCATGAAATGAATATCAACTTAGAGGACCTTAATATATACCCATCAAGATATATCCCTAAGCCCACAGAGTTATCATTAAATATCTACGACGACAATTTATATTACCAAGGTTATCAATGATGGTTCCCCTATGAATATACCTATTAGCATCAACTAGCTGTTTCCGTATATATTTGTGTACATTATCCATCAAGTTACTAAAGTTTACCTAAGCATATGTGTTATATTGACTGTATCATTTGCATAAATTTAAAAAGAGGTGTTACCACTCATTGGGACCCAAAAGTGTCCCCCCTACATTCCTAATGCCTTTCTTTTATTTCAACTTTCCAATGGTTAATGAAGTCCAAGAGTGGCCCTTTTCTTGGCTGAAGGGCTCTGAGATTAGGCGTTATGGTTCTTATAGCTTCATATTTAATGTACCTCATCATTGCGTTTTGAATAACTGTTATAATTTATTTTTCTTTCATTTGATTGTACTCACGTATACCTATTCATGATGTAACATGTTTATTTTTATGTACCGCCTGGCAAACCTCAATAAAAATATTTTTTAAAAAAAATTAAAAAAATTCATATTTCAAAAATATTAATATTTTTGAAAATATTTTTTTTTTCTTTCTTCTTATTGGTCAAAATTGTATTAGCGTTTTAATTTAACTAAATACTAAGCCAATATAATAATGTCTGTTACTAGAAGTGAATCAATTAATTCTATACATAGTGTTGAAACATGTTCCCCAAAATGGCCCGTTAGTCAGGCACAAATTCTTAAAACAGAAGCCATTTCTCACCTTAAAAATAAATTAAATATTAAGGGAGAATTAGGCACTTACAATAAGATGCTCAAGACTAAGGCCAAAAATATTGCAGATAATATATGGTGTGGCGAAAGCAAAATATTTCAAGGGCTGTTAAAATTGGGCCAACCTCAAAAGTGGGGAAAACGCGATGAAATCATTTTCAAAACTTGGGAACTGCTCCTCTATGTGAACGATGAAATGTACAATAAAATAGAAGTACAAAATTCACAATTGGAGCAACTGAGGGGTGAAAATTATTCATTAAGGTTTGATGAGGAAGAGGCAGAACGAATCCAGGATAAAATTGATGAGTTTTCCCAAAACATGGCCACCTTACAAAAATATAACCAAAGTTTAGTAGCTCAGATAGAAGATTTGCATAAGGAACTCCCACAAAGCCAAAGATAGTTAAGTGGTTTAAAAAGGCTGTATCATCATAATGAAAACCCCTCTATTAGCAATGAGGATAATGCAGATAATTCTAACTCCCTGAAGGAATACATCAGGAATGAACTGCAGAAATTTAGGGAAGAATTTAAACAAAGGACCCCTATTGGGTCAGAAATACATTTCCCAAATAGACAGTCCCCTCAAATTCAGGGAACTGCTATAACTCAGCTGAGGAGGGGGAGGGCATATCTAGTAGTGAGTCAGAGGGCGGAGCTAGCTACCCAAATAGCCCACGTAGTACTAATGTACATAGGGGGTCTCCCCATAGTAAATATCGGGCAGATAGGGGGCACTCCAGCCCCAAAAATAAGGTCCCTAGGAAAACCCAAGATACATCTAATAAAATATATGACACCCCTAAGATAATTATATTTTTAAGTGGTGCAGTACCTAAGTTAATTGACCACTTAGTGACTATAATTGACCACTTAGTGACTTATGAAAATGCTTTATCCATTATGAATGTTACTAGTGAGCAGTCAAAAATTGAATTTCTGCCATGGGTATTTGAGGGTAAACATCACAAATTATTTGCTTCACTAAAGGATATGAATATTCATTCCCAGAGTGAAACGAAAAATCAGTGCAGAAAAGAATTTGGGCAATATCGCACTAAAGCCGCTGTGAAAATAGCTGTATATGGTTTGAAATGTGGCGCAAATAAAAGCCCGATTAAATTCCTTTCTGTACTAAAAAGTGCGTACAGTATGGCTGAAGATTACCCCATATTTGAATGCTCAGAATTTGTGAATTTACTTTTCGAAGCATTGCCCGCGCCCATCAAACTTAATTTAGCTAGAGATTTTGATGAGAAATGCTCATTGGACTGGCTGATCAAAGAGAGTACATAGTTATACTCTATTCAGGAGTCCGATGAACAGGGGGTTAAAAGGGAACCAAAGCCCAACTCCAAAATTGTGGCAGAAACTAGGGTGTCACCTAGCACCCTCAATTTGGAGTCTAAAAAGAAAACCTATGCAGAGGTGGACCGAGAAAACAGGCCATCCCCACAAAGTTTTAACTCTGCCCCTCCCCGAACATGGGCTGAGGCGCAGAGAGATTATGCTCAAGATGGGGGGCATACCAAGGTAAATAATTATTCCCAAAGAGATGAACGCCCACAAAATAATTGGTATCCCCATAAAAATAAACACCAAAAAGGGTGATAATACTCTAATTTTTTTAATTTAACTAAATACTAAGCCAATATAATAATGTCTGTTACTAGAAGTGAATCAATTAATTCTATACATAGTGTTGAAATATGTTCCCCAAAATCGCCCGTTAGTCAGGCAGAAATTCTTAAAACAGAAGCCATTTCTCAACTTAAAAATAAATTAAATATTAAGGGAGAATTAGGCACTTACAATAAGATGCTCAAGACTAAGGCCAAAAATATTGCAGATAATATATGGCGTGGCGAAAGCAAAATATTTCAAGGGCTGTTAAAATTGGGCCAACCTCAAAAGTGAGGAAAACGCAATGAAATAATTTTCAAAATTTGGGAACTGCTCCTCTATGTGAACGATGAAATGTACAATAATATAGAAGTACAAAATTCACAATTGGAGCAACTGAGGGGTGAAAATTATTCATTAAGGTTAGATGATGAAGAGGCAGAACAAATCCAGGATAAAATTGATGAGTTTTCCCAAAACATGGCCACCTTACAAAAATATAACCAAAGTTTAGTAGCTCAGATAGAAGATTTGCATAAGGAACCGAGAAACCTATGCGGAGGTGAACCGAGAAACAGGCCATCCCCACAAAGTTTTAACTCTGCCCCTCCCCAACACGGGCTGAGGCGCAGAGAGATTATGCTCAAGATGGGGGGCATACCAAGGTAAATAATTATTCCCAAAGAGATGAACGCCCACAAAATAATTGGTATCCCCATAAAAATAAACACTAAAAGGGGTGATAATACTCTCAGGGTAACCAGACACCCCAAGTAAATAGTGCTCCTGAAAATACTAACGCTGAACAAGTTGAACCCCAAAGACAACCACGTCAAAATAGGAACAATAGCTATGATTCTGAGGGATTCCTAGGATCCAGGAATCAATACCCTGGGACATCAAAAAATCGGTCCATGGGTAAAGATAGCTTGTCCATTCAAGTGGGCCAACTCAGCACACAAGTTAGTCAATTATTTACACTATTTACTAATAGGAGTCAAGCTTTTATGGCTCAGCAACCTAACAATCCTTTTTAAGGGGTACAGCCAGTGGCCAGCAGTGGGCCACAGGCACAGTCATAAATACTGCAGTATTACCTGAGAGAGGGTGGAGAGATATACCAAATAAAATTATAAATGTCAATAATGGTACTAATCATGTTCTCTCCCTACAGACCGGAAACGGATGATTTAGCTGTGATGACGAGCAACCTCAGCCTGGAAGCTCTAACAAATCTCTTCCTTTGCAGCATTCTCTTAACCTTATTTCCACAGATGCAGTACACAGGAACTCAGTCGACCCTATTATAGAGGGGACCTGTAAGAATGAAAGTTCTTCTGCATCAGGTAACACGGCGGATTCAGGTAACCCGAAGCGAAGCCCACAGATGTGTAATCATGCCAATTTTATGTGTAAAATGGTAGAAACTGCAGGAAGATATGTATTAGCTGAGCTCCAGGATTCAGTCTCAAACCCTATAATGGGATTAAATGATATTGGATCTCAGGCATCTATTTTATCCCACAAATACTACACACAGCTAAATAAGCTAACACCCCACAAACCTAAAATAAAAGAATTTGATGGTTCACTAATAGGTGTTGGGGTGACTCTCTAAAAGTCTACGGTACTGCATGGTTAAAATTGAGGCTGGGGAACAGGGTAATAAGACACCCTGTCATTATAGTGGATCTGCCAACTGATTGTTTAATTATTGATAGTGATCTCCTGAAGTGATTAAGCACCATAACTGATTGCATAAATAATGTAATTTGGTCACAAGTAAAAAGGTCTATTAATTATGAGCAATCCGGTATATTTTGCACCCGAAATAACTGTCACGTAGTGGAAGAGAAGCCAGATGCTGTGGAGAATCATTTCAGGAATGACTCTATAACTGAAATCACTATCCTACAAATACATGATCAGACTCCTTTAAGTGGCTCTGATGGTAATATTTTTAAAATTTCACCTGGAAAGATAGCAAATATTTCCATAGACGGCGATGTATTAACCATATCTCTCCACAAGGGGGATCATAAAATCCCTAAAGGGGGAGGCCATACTCAATACCTCACAGGAATTGAGAGAGTTAAGGATGATCTATTTATCCCTATACAAGTGCATGACCTTGGTAAAACCAAATATGCTAAATTGAACTTAAAACAGGAAGCTAGCTACATAAGCAAAAGCTTATTATCGCAGCTAGCTGAACCTAAAGTGATTAAATATCTTTCTCCCCAAGACCACTGTGTCCATGGCCATGATGACAGGTCTGAAAGCTATAATGTCACCTATCTCCGTAGGTAAAAAAAATCAGTGAAGCACCTGTTTTTAGTTTTAAATACTCGCCATAATCAAATATACATTGGCAATTATCTCTTACATAGATATGCCATACAAATTTATTTGATTAACACTTGCCTCTAGAGCAGGTTAAAGGGGGACCCTGAAGTATTTCAGGATGAAAATGCCACCCTGAAATCAAACCAGCAATTGCCATATGCTGTAAATATGCAGGAGTCTAACAATGTTGCAATCCCTGCAGGTAAAGAGAGGTCAGAAATTGAAACTTCTGAAACACTAATATGCATCTCCCATAGAATGCAAAGTCTGGGTATAACAATGACCCATACTCCTATGGTAAATATTGGAACTATTCCAATACATGTTATTGTGCATAACATGACCCCACAGGATATCACCTTATCCAAGGGAACTACCATAGGATATGCACTGGAATCAAGTTATTACACCTTTGGACTCCAGAATAATGTAATTGGGCTAATACCTGAAGGATACTTTACTAAAAAACAATTAATAAAACAATCATTTGCATCTATGCCAGAGAGACTATTTTCAATTCAGTCTATTTATCCCTTCAGCTCAGAGGAAGGCATCTGTAAAATTGAAGAAGCCTCTCTAGTATTTGATCAGCCGATCAAACAGCAAGAGTACCTCAATACCCAGAATCATGGGGGCAATATAAATTATAATCAAGGGGATCTCACCTCTAGATTGGAAGAAGCCTATGAAATAGGACACCCTGGAATCTTTCCAGGATTTCAGCAAATAGTCGAAGAGCAAATCTCTTTAGCTAATGGCTGTCCCAGTGATGATGAACGCTGACAGCTACGAGAACTCCTGATGGAGTACAAGGATATGTTTGCTAGGGATTCTTATGACTGTGGGACTACAGACTTGCACATTGCAAGACTCCAAAAAGATCCCAATGCACCACCTGTCTTTGTTAAACAATACAAACTTCCTTTAGACTTATATGATTCTCTCACAGAAATCATAAGGAACTTGGAAGAAAGAGGTATTATCAGACAGGTGCATAGCTCTACAACAATCCTATTCTAGGTGTTCTTAAGCCCAATGGGCAATGGCGTTTGTGTGCTGATTTAAGACAGCTAAACAAACGAGTGTACATGTCTGGCTGGCCTGTGCCATACATTGACCTGTGCCATACATTAACCAGTGCCTAGCGCAGATGCAGGGATCTAAAATATTCACTGCCATTGATTGTGCACAGGGATATTGGACCATAAAGGTACATGAAGAGGACCAGTATAAGCTTGCATTCTCGTTCCAAAAGGTCCAGTATGCATTCCAAAGACTCCCATTTGGATACATAAATTCAGGACATGAATTTGCAGTATTCATGCATAAGGCTATGCCTAATGCACTGGAAAGGGGGACCTTATCTTATGAGCGAAACAAGAGGGGTGTGCCGGTACACGGTCAAAAACTCCAGATCGTGCAGTAAGATACACATTAACAGCAGTTGTTGTCTAAACATACCCAGAGTGCCATAGCAAGCGGACCTTATCTTATGTTGATGATGTTTTAATCAAAAGCACAGACTTTGAAAAACACATCACAGAACTTAAACACGTCCTCAGCCAACTTAAAAGGGCAGGTGTCAAATTATCCCTACAAAAAGCTCAATGGTGTGGCACTCGTGTAAACTTCTTGGGACATGAAGTTACTTCTGAAGGGTTAAATCCTCAGAAGAAAAAGGTGGAAGCTATAATAAATTCTAAAAACCCAACTAACTTAAAGGAATTTATACCATTCCTGGGTATGACGAATTATTCTTGCAAATTTATTGATAATTATGCAGAATTAGCTAAACCACTACTACTTCTTCTAAAGAAGGATGTGAAATGGCACTGGAGTGAGACTCAAGAGACAGCCATCAAGGAGCTGAAGAGAAAACTCACTCAAGCACCTTGCTTAGCGTACCCTGAAGGTGGTACACCTTTCTACTTAGAAACAGGTTACACAGATATAAGCATGAGTGCTGTTTTATAACAAAAGCATGATAATTTAAGCAAAGTCATTGCTTATGCAAGCAAAACTCTATCCCCAGTAGAAATAAAATTTAGCGATTGCAAAAAAGCCCTCTTATCCACTGTATGGGCTCTACAAAATTTCCGCAGCTATATACAGGGCGATAAAATTATTGTAGAAACGGCCCACCAGCCTTTGATATATCTGCAAAGTGAGAGAATTAGAGATGGAAATTTATCTAACAGTCGCATAACAGCTTGGAGTCTTTCCTTACAAGGCTGGCCTTTAGAAATTTGCTACTAGCAGAATAAAAAGAATCCAGTCACACAGGGGCTTGTTAAACTCCACAACTGTACTGCTAAGAATTATGGGGAAGAGTTGTTAGAAGATGATTTTCTGGAGAAACAATTGCTTTCCCTATATAAAATATATAATGAGGACTATTGTCAAGCATTACCTTGGGTATATGTTGATGGTTGTTCTTACCATGCTACTATTGATAATGAGCACAGATTAGTCGCTGGCATTGGTATAACTTAGGCAAGTGGATTCCCAAATATTTCTGTAGGTTTCAACATTGGGCCAAGATCCAGTCACGTTGCAGAACTCACTGCTGTTCTAATAACCATTGAAATGGCTATTGAACACGGTATTCATGAATTTGTGATCATTACTGACTCAAATTATGTGCGTGACAGTTTTGTTGAATACCTGCCAACTTGGAAAAGAAATGGCATGCAGAAAACTAACAACAAACCAGTCAAACATGACAAGTTGTTCTGCGAGATTGATAATCTAGTGCTATCCAATGATTTAACCATACACTGGAAAAAGACCAAAGGTCATTCCAGGGTTCTAGGTCCTGATAAGGAAGGCAATGATCTTGCAGATTCATTAGCCAAACAAGGAGCCATAACTGGAGAACTCCTTAATATCAACCACTTAATGGGTGCAATTCAGGTAGAAGCCATAACCATAAACCAGACTAAACAACAGAGTGAGCCTAACCTGGTACAATGGAGTCAGGATTCTCCTAGTGAGGACCTGATCAGTAGTCAAAAGGAAGACCCCATTGTAGGCATCTTCTATAAACACATAGAAGATCCTGAAAGCAACCCTATCTCAAAAGATGATTGTATTGGCAAGGAGTATCTTAGAATCTTAATGAAGTCCAGATCACAATTAAAGTTACAGGATGGTTTGTTAATTAGAACCTCCAAAAATGGTATCCAGCAATGGGTGGTACCTACAAAGTTCAGAGGTCTCATGCTTCAACATGCCCATGATGCTCCCACATCTGGTCACCGTGGTGCCAAACTCACATATGAGATATTGTGTGATTACGCCTTTTGGCCACATATGTTGAAGGATGTTCAACCCTACTGTCAAGGTTGTTTAATCTGTCCACAGTTCCAACCCACTGCACCCACGCATAGACCCCCATTGCAGAAAAGGGGGATGGTAATGCCATGGTCAGATATACAAATTGATTCTATTGGTCCAGTAACAAGGTCATCAAGAGGTAACAAATACATGTTGACAGTAACGTGCCTATTCACTAAATGGGTAGAGTGCATCAGTGCAACTAACAATAGTGCTGAAACATGCACAGCATTGCTCATCAACCACATGTTTTCCACATTTGGTTTACCCCAGAGAATCGAATCCAATTGGGGAACCCACTTCACTAGCAAAGTGATGATCAAAATGTGGAAAATACTAGGGGTTTTAAGAAAGCTCCACATTGCATATAGAGCTGCCTCAAGTGGTGGTGTAGAGCATTACAACCAGTCCATTGTGAAAATCCTCAAAAAGTATGTGAGTGAAACAGGTATGTAAATTTACCTCTAGTCCTAATGGCATTAAGAGCAACTCCAAGTAGTGCTACTAAGATGTCACCTTTTGAACTGATGACTGGTAGAAGAATGGTTCTACCTCAGCATCTACTGTACCGTACATCAGACCAGAACTTGATAAATGCCGCCAATACGCATCAATATGTGGAGAACCTGAGGAAGCACCTGCAATATGCCTTTGTATTTGCTCAAAGGAACTTAGAAAAGTCCGCAACTGCCACTAAAACCTATTATGATCTCAAGACGTCCAAAAAGTAATATGAAATAAATGATAAAGTTTATCTTTATAACTTTGGAAGAGATCAGGTTAAGGAGAAGAAATTTCTTCCGTCATGGATGGGTCCTTTTGTCTTTACTGACAAAATATCTCCAGTTGCCTATAAAATTAGGATACCCAAAAATGATACTTTTATGGATAAATGGGTCCAAATTAATCAGTTGTGAGCATGCCATCTTAGATCCCAACTACAAGTCATAGAGGGAGAATGAAATGTAATATCCCCAAATGCACTAAAGAAATATTGTAGTTTAATGATGCCTAGCTAATTAGCATGAGGGCTCAAAAATAACAGACTCTCTTCATAGAAGGCTGTCTATGATGCACACTGTCAATACACTCACCAAATACCACTGACTGTAAGCCAATTCCAATACATGAGTCCTACATCCATTGAAAATTGGAAGGGGGAATTATGTCAGGGTATCTGTGAGTAACATGAAATAAACTACGGATGTATTGTAGAATCTAATATTTCATTTTGTAGCTAAAAATCCAATTTGAAATGAGATGGTCTTGGGTGGGTGAAACAACCCCATTCTTCTTGCTCTGAAACATTTGGTCATTAGTTCAGGCAATTTATTTCAAAGAGATGGTGATCTATAAGGCTGTGTATTGCAAATCTTAGATCAGACATAAGATACCTTTCTCCTGATTAACATAGCATCCGACAACAAAAGGTTTAGCTTTGAAGCTCACAGTCCCGTAGGGGGTAACAAACAGAAATTCTGAGAATATAGTAATTAGCACAGACCTCTTAATTGCCCCTGAGCCGCAGATAAACATATACTGAACCAAACAGAAACACATGTTTGTATTGTAGCTTTAAAATTCATTTTTAAAGTACAACTTGTGTTTAAATTTCAAGTATAATTGATTCTCAGACTGTATAAATATATATATATATATATATATATATATATATATATATATATCCTGAGAAGAAATGCCTAACAGTAACATATTAGATAAGTGCATACTGAACTTAATGAATAGCTGTATGGTAGATGTATAAATATTTGTTTCAAAATGGTAACATTTGTTTCTTTATTTTACAGACAGCACAGACTGTGTACTCAAAAATTATTAGGAATGGGAAATATGCTGTGTTTGTATGAATATAATGCCAGGTTACATACTATGATTCTGGGGAGAGCAAATAATTGACAGTGCAATTGCTTATTAATATGATTTTTAAACGCATTTTTAATATATCATAAGTGGAATATTTTCACGTTTGGTCTTAAAATTATCAGAAAAAATGGTACTGTGTGATCCATGTGTATTTGAACACATGACTTATTAATACTAGGAATTATAGTATGTTGAATAAAAATATATGTGTGTTAAATGAACACTTTAAAATAATATAATAAGCTGTGGCAATAATTGATGGTGAAAATGCATTTCTGATCGTTTGCTGCCCCCTAGGGGATTAAAAATGGTATGAAAGCCAAAAAGAATTGACTGCTCAAAACATATGTTTCCAGTAGGCCAATTAAATATTTCAACTCTAAGGGCGGAACAAGGAAAAGCACCGGATAAAGGGCCAATCCAAATTCTGTGGGAGTGATTAAAGAAACGGGGGAGGAATTCTTTATTCTTGGAATAAAGGTCCAGACAGCTCACTGCTAAAGGACACAGACTCAAAGAAGCATTAACTTTTGGAGAGAAAATACATAGGCTTTGGGCCCAGTATATTCTTTGCCATCTTGGGGACACTTTCTTGAACAAAGAGAGATTAACAAATTGGGATCTGTTACTTTGCACATTGTGAGTGAGCCCTCCATAGATGACCCACGAGAACTCTGGAGTTAAATCATTGATTTGCTTATTTGGGTGAAGTATAAGAAACTTTTAAATATATAACGTATTATTTTAAAGCAAATACATTCATTGTTGCTACAGTCTAATTACAGTTAGAAAATTTAAAAGGGCACAGTTTGTATTTCAAGCTTGTGTTTCATAGCCCTGTGTAGTTTAAAACTAGTCTTTTGTAATTAATTTATTTGCTAGATAAATATCCTTTGTGTTGCATATTTCCAAGTCAGGCCTATTATTAAGAGTACATCCTTCAGGTGTGAACTAAGTTATTTGCTATATATATATATATATATATATATATATATATATATATATATATATATATATATACATATATTTTAGAATTTGCCTTATTGCTGCTAAGTAATTTATTTCAGCTCAGATAATTTGGCATAGAAATTGGCTGTTAAAGCATATTGTTATATTGTTTAACTAAGCACTGTTAAAATTAGTAATCCATATTGAGCATTGAACTAGAGTTATTAGTTAATAACAGAAGATTCTTGTATTTTATTGTGGTATTTTAATGTGCTCATTGTGAGTAAGGTTAATTCTAAAGATACATTTGGTTTGCTTTGTAAAGAATATTATAACAACATAAGTGTGTATCATTTGATTCATAATCTGATTTCTATAAATATAATTCAATGTGTCTATAACTTTAAATTATCATAAATAATTTAGGAATAAATATTGTTTTAATTGTTTTGTATATGCATTTCAATTGGGGGTTATTTTAAAGAATAATTATTAGCTAAATTGTATTATAAAGAAAAAGATAGAGTAGGGTTGGTTGTGTGGGTGGTGGGTTCTAATATTGGGGGGGGAATGTTGGGGGGAATTGTAATTTCTCTTTCAGGTAAAAGAGCTGATTACTTTGGGGCAATGCCCCGCAAAAGGCCCTTTTAAGGGCTATTTGTAATTTAGTGTAGGGTAGGGCTTTATTTTTATTTTGGGGGGGGCTTTTTTTATTTTGTTAGGGGGATTAGATTAGGTGTAATTTGTTTAAAAATCTTGTAATTTCTTTATTATTTTCTGTAATTTAGTGGGGGGGGGTTGTACTTTAGATAATTTTATTTAATTGTAATTAATTGTATTTAATTTAGGTAATTAATTTAATTATAGTGTAGTGTTAGGTGTAATTGTAACTTAGGTTAAGTTTTATTTTACATGTAAATTTGTATTTATTTTAGCTAGTTAGTTATTAAATAGTTAATAACTATTTAATAACTATTGTACCTAGTTAAAATAAATACAAAGTTGCCTGTAAAATAAAAATAAACCCTAAGCTAGCTACAATGTAACTATTAGTTATATTGTAGCTAGCTTAGGGTTTATTTTACAGGTGAGTATTTAGTTTTAAATAGGAATTATTTAGTTAATTGTAGTAATTTTAATTAGATTTATTTAAATTATATTTAAGTTAGGAGGGGTTAGGGTTAGACTTAGGTTTAGTGGTTAATATGTTTATTATAGTGGTGGCGAGGTTGGGGGCAGCAGATTAGGGGTCAATAGATGTAGGTAGGTTGCGGCGACATTGGGGGCAGCGGATTAGGGTTTAAAAAATATAATGTAGGTGTCGGCAATGTTGGGGGCAGCAGATTAGGGGTTCATAAGTATAATGTAGGTGGCGGCGGTGTCCGTAGCGGCAGATTAGGGGTTAATAATATAATGTAGGTGTCGGCGATGTCGGGGGCGGCAGATTAGGGGTTAATAAGTTTAAGATTAGGGGTGTTTAGACTCGGGGTTCATGTTAGGGTATGCACAAAAGAAGACAGCGCCTCATAGTGCAAGTGAGTTCCATAAGCTGGGGTCACAAAGAGAGACAAACGGTTGTAGGTATACTCACAAGAGTACTGGCACTCTTATATAAAGAATGGTGAATGGGCAGGCTGACATTCAACAGCAGTCAGTACGCTGGAACGGATGACATCCAAACTTCAAAGGTGCAGCTGTGGGCTCTCCTCCACAAGCAGAAGGGAATCGTCTGAATCAGCACTGTGTTAGAAAAAGCAGCTTTCACTGCATGCAGCATCCACTTTAGGCTGATGATCGCCAACGGTATCCCAACAGTAGTATTTTGGAAAGAAACCCTTGCAGAATCGACAGAGTTAATGCAGATAAAAAAAAGCCAAAATAACCAGGCTTATATGAAAAGGAATAAGAACAATTTAATATAAGAGCTTAAACGCGTTTCTCGGCCGCAAGCTCCTGGCCATTTCCTCAGGTATAATTAATTACACTTGTAAGTTAAAAGCAAATTTAAAAAGCATGCCAAAGCATTTCATTGGTCAAATTTGAACCAATCCTAACCTAAGATACGTCATGAGTGAGCCAATCCTCAACGCTGCTCCAGGTCTGATGCCGACACTCTCCTCCACAGATAGACACAGCGTGCTGCAATTGTTTGGGGCGTAATTGAATGTTATGACGTGGTGCACGCTTGACGGCTGAGCACACCGTAGTACCAAAGTCCAAGAAAACCATGTTAAAGCAGCACTCTTTGGGAAAATTAAAAATCAATTTTATTTGTATCCTTAAAATAGCACATTCCAAAAATGTTAAGGGAAACGCGTAAGGATGTCTTGTGTATAACCCTTAACATTTTTGGAATGTGCTATTTTAAGGATACAAATAAAATTGACTTTTAATTTCCCCAAAGAGTGCTGCTTTAACGTGGTTTTCTACATCATGAGTGAGTTTTAACAAAGTAAAATGTAACCATGTTAAACAAATTGCGTAAAAATGAGTAAATAAAAACATCTTTGTAAAATCATAAATACAATGTTAGTGAAAAACAAAGATATAAAAGTATGCGTCTGAACAAAACCTAGATACATTTGATCTATAGACTGTTGTAAACATCATGTGTATGGAAATAAATATTCGTATAAAGTGTATGATATTTGTTGCGTTTTGCATTGTGTTCAAGAGTATCTAAATTCTAAATATTAAAACAATATGTGTAAGTGATAAGATTGAAAACAAACTAATGCCAATATACTGCTTGGAAATTATTATTGGATAATACCCAAATGTAGCAGATATGCTGTATCACGGACTTAGACTGAAAAATGTGTGAGCCCGTGTGACAAATTGTTAAAATCCACGAAAGGATTGGGTTAAATACCCCATAAAGGGAATGAAGAAAATAAAATATGAACAGTTTGGAGTCAATATAATACATTAAGAAAAGGATGATAGTATATAAGGGGAATGATGAAAATATTAAACCAAAAAGGTTTTTCGTTGGCAATCTTGTAATGGAATCACAAAACGGCACCAAAGTTGGTTTGGCATTGTGTGTGGTTATTCACTGAAGTTAAAGAAAATGTTTGAAATATAGTGAACTATCTAAAAAATATTTTTTTGGATTTCATGATGTGGTAAACTAATTGATAAGTGTTGTATAAATGAGAGGCGCAATTGAAAGCGGTTCCATTTGTCGGTAAAACTTAAATACAAAAAGTATTGTGTACAATCAAAGAGAGATCCGAAAGAGATATGGAGAATTCAAAATGTATCAAAGGACCATGAATGTTACTTGAAATAATATTGTGCCTGCAATAGGCAGGAGATAATGTATGAGAAGTGTATATAAAAAATACACATGCAATATGTATATATAAAAAAAGCACGTAAGATTCGGAGATGTATCAAGGGATAGTGTTGTGTCAGCAATGAGCAAAAGATGATGTATGAGACCTGTATATAAAAAAATGCACGTACAAATATGTGTATATAAAACCAGAACATGAAATAGCACGTGGACACGTATATCCACCTAAAAAAATAGAAATATGATGAAGATGGAGAGCTTTGTAACCCAGAGTAGGGGAAATAAGCATAGATGAGAATGTATATAAAATATGAAGAGTGAATACTGCTGTATGTCTAAAAGCAAACAGTGTTATATCAATATGTGAGATGTAGAAGGTGTGATGGTAGATACAATGTGACCTAACTGATATACGTATCACTAAAATATGAAAAACTACAAAAATAAAAAATGAGATCTGACTGATGGGAATGAAAAGGGGAAAAGCGTATATAAAGTTAAAAAAATCCAACTGGTGGGTGCACCGAAATTTGTGTCTCAAAAAATAAGTGTGTATGTATCAATATGCGTGGTGAAGGTGAACCTGTTTGGGTAATGTGATGAGAGGGATTTTATTATGAAAAAACATCTGAGTGTATATATGCTGTGATGTATGAACTAACCTATAGGGTTAGTTAGAAACAGAAAATCTAAACTGAGAAAAAAAAATGGGAGACAATGTGGTCAGAGTGGCCTTTAGTTGAATGCCGCTAGATCTAGATTAGAGTTGAGGCCTAATGGATGTAGGGTCTTCAATTTATGGATCCAAAAAGTTTCCCCGAATCCTTAATTGTGTTATTCTATTATAATCTGTAGAGGGCGGAATGTAATCAATAGGGTAAAATCTGAAGATATCAGAGTTACCATTATGTTTGTTCAAACAATGTTCTGGAATGCTGTGTTAATCTTTTTCTTGCTGCAATTCTTGCAGTTAGGCCAATGTTTGCCCCAACGCACTTTGGCTTTTCTAGAGGTGAGGCCTACGTACTGGATTCCACAACAGCACTCCAGAACATATACAACAAAAGCAGAGTTGCAGTTCAAAAATCTAGTGATGTTAAAAACTTTTCCACTAGAATAGGACTGGAAGGTCTTTTTTCCAGATGTTATAAATCTGCATGTATTGCACTTTTTCTGTCCACATTTGTAAACACCTATTTGTCCCAAAAAAGTGTTTATTTTTTTCTTTATTGTCGATTGAGTGTTGGAAATGGCATGTTTAACCTACTTACTTGGTGCTAATTTACTCCTGAGTGTACGTGCTCTGGTATATACAATTTTTGGATGTTCCACCAAGAGAGTCTTCAAACTAGGATCCCTACGAATAATGTGCCAGTGTCTATTGATGGCTCTCTGAATCTGTGTGTGGTTTGAATTGTATTGTGTTATGAATAATGGATCTAAGAATTTTTGTTCATCTTTATTTTTTGTCTATTTATTCTTGTCTAAAAGTTTATCTCGATCTAGACATCTTGCTTTATTAAAACAATTGTCTAAAAGATCAGTCGGGTAACCCTTCTCAACAAATTTGTCATATATTATGTGACTCTGTTCTTCAAATATAATTGGATCAGAACAGTTGCGTCTGATCCTTTGAAACTGACTGTATGGAATATTAGATAGTCAATTTCTGTGGTGGTTGCTGGTATAATCCAAATAACTAATACTGTCTACTTGTTTAAAGAAAGTTTTTGAACTAAGATTACCATCTTTGTCCCAACTTAGGGTAAGATCCAGAAAATCAATTGTCTTTGAATTTATGTTTGCTGTGAAAGTGAGGCCCATATCATTGTCATTCATGGATTTTACAAATGTATGTGCTGAGGATTGATCGTCATTCCATATAAAAATCAAATCATCAATGTAACGGCCATAGAACACCAGACTCGCCCCTGCTGAGGAGTTGTAAATATAGGCTTCCTTAAAAACGCCCATAAATAGATTAACGAAGCTGGTGGCTAATCTGGTGCCCATGGCCGTTCCCTTGATCTGTAAATAATAGACATCCTGGTACATAAAATAATTATGCTTGAGAATATACTCAATGCATTCTAAAACAAATTCTCTCTGAATATTTGGCATAAACTGATCCCGATTCAAAAAAACAGAAATGGCTTGGATACCCAAATGGTGCGCAATATTTGAGTATAACGAGCTAATGTCACATGTGATCCAAATGAGATCCCCTATATTTTTAATGTTTTTTATCTTATTTAGTAAATCTGTGCTCTCTTTGATATATGATTGTAAACCTAGGACAAATTTTTGTAAAAAAATATCTACATAATATGATAAATTATAAGTAAGATTATCAATACCAGCGATAATGGGGCGGCCTGGGGGGGTTTGTTAAACTTTTATGAATTTTAGGTAAGTGATAATAATGAGCCACACTTGGATTACTGACTTTAAGAAAATTTATTTCGTTCTTATTAAGGATGTTATTGTCAACCCCTTTGCTGATAAGTGACTGATATGAAATAAGAAATTGTGCAGTGGGATTGTATGATAAGACTTTGTAATAGTCAGTGTCTTTGAGTATCCTATCTGCTTCTTTAAGATATTCTGATAGATCCTGAACTATGATGCCACCCCCCTTATCTGCGTCACGGATAATGATTTCGGGATTGTTGGTAAGTGAATAAATGGCTTGTCTCTCACTCAGTCTTTTAAAGAAATTTTTCTTAGAATTTTTTCGTTTGATCTTTTCAAAGTCTTCCAGTACTAAGTTCTGGAAAACTTCAATGTACTGGTTGCACCCTGGGGGAGAGAAAGATGATTTGGTTTTGACATTGGTGTGTATCATGCCCTCATATAAATTTGTTGTAAAATTATCTTCTGAACTGTATATTATGGGTACATTATTCCCATAGTCCATGGTGTCTGTGAGAATACAAACAGTGTTCTCATCTTCTATATTGTGTTTTTTTGATGTTCTTTTGGGCAAAGTATTTTTGAAGTGCTAATTTTCTGGTAAAATGATTAAGGTCTACAAAGAGGTTAAAGGTGTTATGTGGATTCGGTGGACAAAAAGAGAGTCCTTGTTTCAGGACTCTTTTTTTATTAAGAGTCAAAGTGTGTGAAGATAAATTGAAAATACCTTTTTCTAATTTTTGTGATTCTTTTTTCTTGGCGGTAAGGCCTCTACCTCTTGACCCTCTTGGTCTGTGTGAAATTGTCTTTTTTTGGAATTTTGTTCGTCTAAAAGGGCTTCTGCCTAGTAGAGAAGCATTCGCTAAAAAAGGAGATGCAATCGCAGAATTTGGATTAGTTCTAACATGTCTTTCTGGAAATACATTTTCTTCAGATGAAGAGGATAGTGGAAAATATCTATTATTGTGTTGGAAGTTGTTATAAGAAGTTTTGGTATGGCCATTTTCCTTTCTTCTGTTTCTAGAGGGGCTGTGTGTTCTGAAATCAGGGCAAGATGTCCTCTGTTCGTAGGATCTGTGATTGTTTGACTCTTGATCTCTCTGACCACATTGTCTCCCATTTTTTTTTTCAGTTTAGATTTTCTGTTTCTAACTAACCCTATAGGTTAGTTCATACATCACAGCATATATACACTCAGATGTTTTTTCATAATAAAATCCCTCTCATCACATTACCCAAACAGGTTCACCTTCACCACGCATATTGATACATACACACTTATTTTTTGAGACACAAATTTCGGTGCACCCACCAGTTGGATTTTTTAACTTTACATACGCTTTTCCCCTTTTCATTCCCATCAGTCAGATCTCATTTTTTATTTTTGTAGTTTTTCATATTTTAGTGATACGTACATCAGTTAAGTCACATTGTATCTACCATCACACCTTCTGCATCTCACATATTGATATAACACTCAGTTTGCTTTCAGACATACAGCAGTATTCACTCTTCATATTTTATATACATTCTCATCTATGCTTATTTCCCCTACTCTGGGTTACAAAGCTCTCCATCTTCATCATATTTCTATTTTTTTAGGTGGATATACGTGTCCACGCGCTATTTCATGTTCTGGTTTTATATACACATATTTGTACGTGCATTTTTTTATATACAGGTCTCATACATCATCTTTTGCTCATTGCTGACACAACACTATCCCTTGATACATCTCCGAATCTTACGTGCTTTTTTTATATATACATATTGTATGTGTATTTTTTATATACACTTCTCATACATTATCTCCTGCCTATTGCAGGCACAATATTATTTCAAGTAACATTCATGGTCCTTTGATACATTTTCGAATTCTCCATATCTCTTTCGGATCTCTCTTTGATTGTACACAATACTTTTTGTATTTAAGTTTCACCGACAAATGGAACCGCTTTCAATTGCGCCTCTCATTTATACAACACTTATCAATTAGTTTACCACATCATGAAATCCAAAAAAATATTTTTTAGATAGTTCACTATATTTCAAACATTTTCTTTAACTTCAGTGAATAACCACACACAACGCCAAAACAACTTTGGTGCCGTTTTGTGATTCCATTACAAGATTGCCAACGAAAAACCTTTTTGGTTTAATATTATCATCATTCCCCTTATATACTATCATCCTTTTCTTAATGTATTATATTGATTCCAAACTGTTCATATTTTATTTTCTTCATTCCCTTTATGGGGTATTTAACCCAATCCTTTCGTGGATTTTAACAAGAACACAATGAAAAACGCAACAAATATCATACACTTTTTACGAATATTTATTTCCATACACATGATGTTTACAACAGTCTATAGATCAAATGTATCTAAGTTTTGTTCAGACGCATACTTTTATATCTTTGTTTCTCACTAACATTGTATTTATGATTTTACAAAGATGTTTTTATTTACTAATTTTTACGCAATTTGTTTAACATGGTTACATTTTACTTTGTTAAAACTCGCTCATGACGTATCTTAGGTTAGGATTGGTTCATATTTTGACGAATGAAATGTTTTGGCACGCTTTTTAATTTTGCTTTTAACTTACAAGTGTAATTAATTATACCTGAGGAAACGGCCAGGAGCTTGCGGCCGAGAAACGCGTTTAAGCTCTTATAATAAATTGTTCTTATTCCTTTTCATATAAGCCTGGTTATTTTGGCTTTTTTATCTGCATTAACTCTGTCGATTCTGCAAGGGTTTCTTTCCAAAATACTACTGTTGGGATACCGTTGGCGATCATCAGCCTAAAGTGGATGCTGCATGCAGTGAAAACTGCTTTCTCTAACACAGTGCTGATTCAGATGATTCCCTTCTGCTCATGGAGGAGAGCCCACAGCTGCACCTTTGAAGTTTGGATGTCATCCGTTCCAGCGTACTGACTGCTGTTGAATGTCAGCCTTCCCATTCGCACTTCTTTATATAAGAGTGCCAGTACTCTTGTGAGTATACCTACAACCGTTTGTCTCTCTTTGTGACCCCAGCTTATGGAACTTACTTGCACTATGAGGCGCTGTCTTCTTTTGTTCATTTTCTAGATACACTGTTTGATCACACAGTCCCAAGACCAGCAGCCTGCTGCACCTAGATATTACCATTGCACCGGAGTCTTCATTTTACCCTTAGAGACACTCATTTTTTGAGACATTGTTCACAACCACCTTTGGGACTTCTGCATGATAAGCATGATAAAACTTTTCTTTTTATACAGATACTATATTTAAATGTTATTTACCTTTATTTTAGTTATTATTTAGGGCCTTTTATCTGGTTCTCACATTGTTACACCTTTTAATACATTTTGGTCACATTTTGTGACTGTTTCACTTACATATAATTATTGTTGTCCTTTATTATAGAGACAAAATTAGCTATTTTGGCAAATTAACACAGCTTTTTGGAGCGGTTTGGCGCACTCTATCACTATACTGTTGTATAGTTTTTCTATCTCTTCATGTTAGGGTGTTAGGTGTAGACATAAATATATTTTCCCCATAGGAATCAATGGGGCTGCGTTAGGAGCTTTACGCTGCTTTTTTGCAGGTTTTAGGGTTTTTTTTTTCAGACGGCTCTCCCCCATTGATTCCTATGGGGAAATCATGCACGAGCACGTTTAGCCAGCTCACCGCTAACGTAAGCAGTGCTGGTATTGAGGTGAGATGTGGAGCTAAATTTTGCTCTCCGCTCACTTTTTTGCACTTAACGCCGGGTTTGTAAAAACCCATAATACCAGCGCTGTCTGCAAGTGAGCGGTGAGCATAAACTGCTCGTTAGCACCGCACAGCCTCTAACGCAAAACTCATAATCTAGGCGTATATAATATGTGACGAAAATGTCAGAGATTACAAATGATAAAATGTGCCAAATGTATGGATTGCAAGTATATAGACAAATATCCAATATAACCGTCATAAAATATTTATTATAACACATTAAAATAGGATGCCGGCACCAAATACATAACGAATAATTCATAAAAATGGATAATAAATGTGTGAAAAGAAGACTAAAAGGTTACATATAAAACTACCTAATAAATACTAGGACAGTGATGAAAAAACAGAGATATCGCTGTGTTACAAAGTACCTGATATAGCTAATTCTCCTTTGGATCGGTCCTATTTAAAAATTAAATAGGTCCCAAACGGAGATAGCAGAGGTTAGTCCGGATAAATTTCATAAACCAGTGATTCCGGATATTCCTGTGATTAGCGTTCCAGTTAACTTGTAACAGGTATTGTTAACATCAAAAAATTCCTCGATGTTCAGGATATATGCATTGTGTGTCTCTGTATTTTCAAAAGTTATAGGTGGTTTGAAGTGGATGTTGGGACCGGGGTAAGAGTTTGTGTGCCTACGATGAGTTATTTTGGGTAAAATTGAAGGCTAAATTGTTTAACTACATGGATACTATTATGATTGTGGCAGGGGATTTTAACCTTACTTCTAACAACATAGATCGCTTGAAAACCAACAAAGTAAAGCCAACTAAAATTCCTCAAAAAATAACTAGAATTCTAAGAACTTTCTGTAATGCACTTCAACTACAGGATATCTGGCGCCACAAGAACCCCAATATAAGAGCATACACATGTGAATCTAAACACCATAGAACGTTTTCACGTATTGATTTCTTCTTGGGATCAGAAAGGGCGCTAGGAAACTGCACGAAGGCGCAGATAGGTGATATTATTATTTCTGATCACGCTCCGATATTTTTAGAAATCAAGCTTACTAGCACTACTTTTGAACCAGCTGGAGGCTATACTTTCCCTCGTTATTTAACCAGTAATCAGGAGTTTCAGAAACATATTCATGCAACCTGGCGAGAATATAGGTTACAGAACAGCTCCTATAACCACAAGACAGAAATCTATTGGGAAACAGCCAAAGCAGTGATAAGGGGCGAGATTAAAAAATACACATGCAGGATTAGGGCCAAAGCGCGCTTAAGAGAGAGGGAGCTATCAAATTACCTTAGAAATATCTACAATCTGTATATTACTGAACCTAACCAGCTGAATTGGCAGAAATACTGTAAAGCCAAACAAGAATGGGACAATGTATCTCTTCAGAAAGCTATGACTCAGGAAAGCCAACAAAGGGCTAAGTTTTATAGATTTGGTAGCAAGGTTGGTAAATTATTGGCAAACTGCGTTAGGATGTACCAAGCACACAAAACTATAAAAGCTATTAAGACTGGGGGGAAAAGACTAACTGAGTCGGATGATATTAAGACTGGGTTCCACAAATTTTTTAAGAGATTATACAATGATCCACATATAGACACCCAGAACAAAGAGAAGCTTTGGGGAAAAATCCAGGTCCCAGTACTACTTCGACAAGATGCAGAAAATCTTAACCAACCCATAACCAATACCGAAGTAATACAAGCAATAGATAGACTTAGTTTGGGTAAAGCTGCTGGTCCTGATTTACTCCCGGCTGAAATGTACAAAATCTTGAGGGAAGAGGTCACAACAGCCTTAGCGAATATTTTTAACGATTATCTATGCAAGGGTAAGGTACCTTCTAAATACTTTACTGCATCAAAAATTATATTAATCCCAAAAAAGGGAAAGGACCCAGAAATAGCTGACTCATACCGCCCTATATCGCTCCTAAACGCAGATTATAAAATATTTACCGCAATTCTGGCACACAGGCTTAAATCTATTCTTGGATCCCTAATACACGTGGACCAGGTCGGCTTTATGGCGCAGCGGAACTCAATGGCCAGCACTAGGAAAAAATTTTTGTTAATAGACTTCCTGCACGCTAATAAGACCCACTACCAGGCCGAATCAGCTATTTTATCTCTCGATGCCCAAAAAGCATTTGATTCGATCACTTGGGATCATTTATTCTATACAATGAAACAATTCGGGTTTAGAGGGCACTTCCCTACTTGTATTAGGGCATTATATTCAAACGCATCGTCAATGTTACTGGTAAATGGCTCACTCACAGATTCCTTTAATATTAGGACTGACACTCGCCAAGGTTGTCCGATCTCGCCACTCTTATTTAATCTGGCACTAGAACCTCTAGCATTAATGTTGAAAACACAACTAGCGGGGGTTAGCTTAGGTGACAAGTCTTTCAAAGTATTGCTTTACGCAGACGATGTATTACTTTTTCTTAATGATCCGCAAGCGGAGATTCCCCACATTCTGGAGATCATAGAACTATTTGGCTCATTCTCGGGTTATAAAATTAATATTAATAAGTCCGACCTACTCTGGTTAAACCCAACTCCGCAACCAAACTATATACCCCCATTTAACGTAGCAGCTCACTACATTACCTATCTTGGCATTAGAATTAGTAGAAACCCAATGGAATGGTACGAACTGAACTTTGCACCACTATTAAACAAAATTGAAGCCGACTTGCTGAACTGGGCGAAAATACCCCTTTCACTAACGGCGAAAATTAATTTAGTTAAGATGACTATCCTACCAAAATTATTATACACTATGCAAAATACTCCTCTTATATTAGCAAAAAAAGATATTAAGTTCCTAGATAATCGACTTAGGACATTTCTATGGGGTACGGGTAGGAGAAGGATCTCACTTGACAAATTGGCACATCTTAGACAATATGGCGGGCTTACATTCCCAATAATTTCACTCTACAATAATATTTGCTTGGCTAAGGTCGCCATGGATTGGATTACGGACAGATCTTATGTAGCTTCACTTGAAGTTGAACAAAAATTAGTTTTTCCCTTTTCATTAACAGCTTTATTACATTGTCCCATTAAGGCGCTGTCAATTAAGCTTAAGAACAAATGTACCATAGTAAACGTCATTAAAGCATGGCAGCATATCCGATTACGCATGAATGATAATCCTCAGATCTCGGACTTAGTTCCTATCACTAAGAATCCTTGCTTCAGTCCTGGCTTAAACAACACAGTATTTAATAGATGGGCGGCACAAGGTCTTACCCATTTAATTCATCTCCGAGACACTGAGAATTTGAATATACACACTTTTGCTTTTCTTAAATCTAATTATCAACTTGTGAATAGAGATTTCTATGCGTACTTGCAAGCCCGGCACTGGTATAATGAAATAGCTCAAAACCAAATTGGACACTGGCTTCACCCTGGTATAAGAATGGGCCTATCCCTATACAAAGCAGGAAAACACTCCACCAGTTATTGGTATAGAATGATATTAACACAGATAGGAGAAGCCAATCTTGTAAGAATTCATGCTAAATGGTTTCATGATATCCCAACAATAGATATTGATCAGATGAAATTTAGTACAACAGCAGTCGAATGCGCTACCCTATCGGCGACCTGGCGTGAATCACATTTTAAAATTTTAAATCGTATATACACATCCCCCGCAGATATAAACAAATGGTATGGCCAATCATTAAAGCTGTGTCCAAGATGCAGTTCTGCGGTGGCCGACCTGGCCCACATGTTCTGGACATGTCCAAGAATCTTGCAATTTTGGAGACAGGTACAGTTTTGGCTGAATCGATTGTTACACGTGCAACTTACCCTATTACCAGCCAACATATTTTTTCTAATAAATTCTACTCCCTACATACGTAATACTAGTTTCATCAATACTGTAATATTGGGCGCCAGATATCTTATATTAAAAAATTGGCAGGCAAATCGACCACCAACAATCAATAATCTAACATACTTACTTCACTCACAATACATAATAGAACAGACGGACAACGTTAACAATGGACCCCAGCAACAACTTAGTTTTGCCAAAAAATGGCTAGATTTTATTCAAAGCTACAGGCACACTTTATAATTTTTTTCCTTTCCTTTTTTTTTTTTTTTTTTGTTTTCTCCCCCCTCTCTCCGCCCTCGCCCTACCAAGCAACTTAATTAATTACTACCCCCCTATGCTACTCCGCGAGATGGGTATTGATCTAATGCCACTGACAGTAGTGAGGCATCTACTCATCCGGTAATTACGTAAATTAACTTGCTTGCTCAGAGACTTCTTTTTTTCTTTTTTTCTTTTTTTTTCTTCTCCAAGCTCTTCTGACAATGTCAGGTCATGTGTTTATTGATAATTGGAAGGCAAATAACTACATGAAATTTTAGTTAAATTTGGAATATATGTTAGTTCATTAGGAGACGCCCTAGCAACATTATTGATGGTGTAAAAGATGTTGTATACGAGTAAGGATCGTTCCAAATACGTATAACACTGGATTCTGTAATGATGACATAGAGAATAGTTGGTAGGAATTTTGTTTACTGCTGTGTTCTGCAATTTCTGATGTAATAATCAATCTATTTTTTGTTGTCGTCAATGAACACTCTGTACCAAATTGTAACAGACTGTTATTTTTTCTTTTCCTTTTGACTATCCCTCAATAAAAAACAATTAAAACAAGAGTTTGTGTGCCAAGACTGAATTGGGCGATGCCTCCCAGTCCAAATGCCAAACTGGTTCCGGTGTTAAAGTTGAAGCCGAATGGATCAAATAGGAGAAAACTGATGAACTGATTTTCCAGCTCTTTATTTTAGATCCATTAGAAAATGACAACGTGGTCAATCAATGTTTGCGTACTTATGATTGTCACTCGATCTTTCACACATTCATATCAGTACACAATTCCCTTTAGGACCCTGATAAATTTTGTAACATATTATATAGTTCGTAATCTATCTATTACTTGCAAATTTTGATACATATTCGTCACTAAATATATAGTTTGTCATCATTATAACTATTTGTAACTACTCTGTTACCTTCCAAGTGCGTCTTAATTAAGACACACACACACGTTATCTCTGAAGACATTCACACACTTATATATAATAGATATATTTGTTTTGACACTATTTATAACGCCACAGAGCACTATATCTCACCTACTTAGATCTCTTTAGCTTTTTTTAGCGCTATCCCAATCCTTTTCTTTATCAATAGTTTTGGTAATCAGTTAGGAGGTCTGATCACCTATCTGGGATTAGCACATAAGAGACTAGAGTGTAGTATCTTAAATATCCCCCCTTTTTAAAATTGTATTATAACCCTAGTATATACTGACATGTTATACCCCTGAATTGCTGGACTGATATACTGCTGCTGAACTCTGCTTGTCTGACTACTCTGCCTGTTATACCCGTGAATTGCTGGATTGATATACTGCTGCTGAACTCTGCCTGTCTGACTACTCTGCCTGTTTAACCCCTAAATTGCTGGATTGATATACTGCTGCTGAACTCTGTCTGTTTAACCCCTAAATTGCTGGATTGACATACTGCTGCTGAACCCTGCCTGTCTAACTACTCTGCCTGTTTAACCCCTGTTGTTCTGGATTGCCTTGTTGTTGCCGAACCCTGCCTACCTGACCATTCTAGTGGTGTGCCCTTGGACTGTTTTACTGTTGCCAAATCCTGCCTGTTTGACCATTCTAGTGATTTGCCTTGGACTGCTCTGCCATTGCGACTGAGGACTGTCCTGCCTGTGGTGAGTGCCGCCCTCCTCATCTTACTAACTTTCTCTGCTCTGGGATATTCCCTATCATTCCGGCTCGACGCCGGGATAACAAGTCTACTGGCCGAGTTCGGTCTGATAGAGGAGTATCCCACGAGCATTACAGCTGCCAAGCTCAGCCCACTGATAACATGACAATCTGGGCGGCATCTAGGCATTCTGCTGCATAGCACTGACAGTCTGTTGAATCCAACTAGTGAGCCTTTTGTGACTGGACACCATATGTAGCCCAGATTGGGATGTCATCAGTGGACGGAGCTTGGCAGCCATTTCAAAGTGGCCAGAAACAATATTCATTTTAAAATATTTTTTTTACTGTAAAGAACAGTAAAAAAAAAATATTTTTTTTACTGTTCTGCTGCATGATATAGAAAGGGGTGCAGGAGGCTACTTGCAGCTTAATCTAAAGTAAGACTTTAAAATGACTAAAGTGTAGACTGTCCCTTTAAATCAATGATATAGGTCCCAATGAACGTCCAGCACTGTCTTTCAATGTTTCTAAAAAATACAAAGATTTCTTATGGTGTAGTACATTCTAACTCTTATTCAAATTCCTTTTAAATCCAAATGAGATCTACTCACATGTTCCTGAGCAATCTAAATGCTCAATGATACAAACTTTCTGTATCATTACTGGCTCATACGCTGCCACTCCCAAGCACAGAAGCGATGTTGTTTGCAAAAAATAACAATTTATTTACAATTACAAAAATTAAAAGATAAATTCCTTTATATATTCATTACTTAACACCGGTCACCTGAACATTCAAAAGCCAGCAATCAAGAAACAGACTCTCTTGTATGGGATACCGTACACCCTGACTCTGCAATTATAAGCGTATAGCCATTTAGGTGTAAGATGCATTAACTCAATACCTGGCCCCGTCCCTTTTGGTGATGTTCTGGTGCTAACAATTATGCATTAAATGGATACTAAATCCAATTTTTTCTTTCATGATTCAGATAGAGCATGTAATTTTAAGCAACTTTCTAATTTATTACTGTTCTTCGTTCTCTTGATATTTTTATCTGCAAAAGCACCTGGGTAGCGCTTGCTGATTGGTGGCAACATTTAGGCACCAATCAGCAAGCGCTACCCAGGTGCTGAACCAAAGATGTGCCGGCTTGTAAGCTTACATGCCTACCTTTTAAAATAAAGATACCAAGAGAAAGAAGAAACATTGATAACAGGAGAAAATGAGAAAGTTGCTTAAAATTGCATTCTCTATCTTAATCATGAAAGAAAAAAATTTGGGTTCAGTAACCCTTTAAAATATTAGCAGAGTATGTTTTTTAGCTAATTATTTTAAAGTTAGCCAAGTGCTCTCAGCCATATACTGTATTCTCTATTTGGGGCTCACATTTTTTTAAACACAGTATAAATGAAGCTACATTACCAACAACAGGAAGTACTTTAAGAACATGAACAGTCTCTTGCATAATACTTTCCTTTCATTACACGCTCTTTATTTTTCTGCTTCTGTGCACTTTGCAAATGATTATGCTTGGGAAGTAAATGGTATTAAAAGTAATTCTGTTGTGAGTATGACTGACTGCCTTTGCTGAATTTAGATTTGCTGTCACATTCCCAGTTTCTGATGGGCAACATAGAGAAAATAAATAAAGGTGAAATAGTTTACTAAATTGAAATGGCTCTTATTTGATTGAACTCACGAATATGTAATCACTGAAGATAGACAGATATGGCGACTACCCTGCTGGTAATTTAGTGGCACAACCAGGAACGCTAGTATATATAATGACAATTTATTGGCTGCTTTGATTTCACCTACTCCAGTTATAAACATGCACAACATTCCATGACCTTGACCCCAAACTGCCAGCCTTGCCCATAATGCACTCCACCTCCAAACGGCGCTGCCATGCCCAAAGACCACACCAAGCACTTGCCAACTCCCCCCTGAGCTGTCAGTCATTGCTCTAGTCTGCCCTACTCCTCCCACGGGGAGCCCTGACATAAATAGGGCAGGGGAGCCAGATAACAAGAAGCACAATTTAAAGGGATATGAAGCCCAACATTGCTCTTTTATGATTCGGATAGAGCATGCAATTTTAAACAACTTTAAAATGTACTTCTATTATCAATTTGTCTATGTTCTCTTGGTATCTTTTGTTAAAAAGCAGGGACATATGCTTAGGAGCCGGCCCATTTCTGGAGCACTAAATGTCAGCAGTTTTCAAGAATGTTATCCATTTTTAAGAACACTAGATGGCAGCACTGTTTCCTGCCATGTATTGCTCCAGAGGCCTACCTAGGTATCTCTTCAGCCCAGAATATCATGGGAACTAAACAAATTTAATAATAGAAGTAAATTAGAAACTTTTTAAAAATGGCATGTTCTGCCTGAATCACAAAAGAAAATGTTTGGGTTTCATATCCCTTTATTTAAGGGATGTGAATAAAGTATTTAAAATGAACTGTTTACAATTATCACTGTTATGACTCTTTACATGCATGCAGCCTGCTGCCAATATGACTCGTGGCCACATTCATATGCAAGATCTTAGTGCCACTGCTATGTGTTATGTAGGGTGGCCACCTCAGCCATGTTTTCCTGGACACTTATAAGTTACACATGCTGCAGGGTGTGCAGGGAGGAACATGTATTGTGTTCTGTATTTTAAGGGACAGGTGGCAACCCTAGTGTTATGTGATGTCATCGCTCTCAGACCAGGTGCAGGAGACAGGTGTAGTTTTTTGAATGAAATGTTTCACCAGGTGTTTAACATAATTATATTCATGCTCTTAAGTTTCTGATGTGTACTAGTGACCCAACCAATGGCATGTCTATATATATCCACCAATCACTTGCCATGTTCTGCTCAGCAATGGTAAAAATGTGTGCACAAGGTATAACAGTATTAAAAGCATTTTTCCAAAACTGCTGCCAAATAGTGCTTCAGATATGTGCATGCGCCTACCAGCTTTTCAACAAATGATACTAAGTAACAAAGTAAATATCATAATAGAAGTAAATTGGAAATATAGGTGATACTTCATTCCAATTTAAAAATAAAAAATAAGCACCAATCAAAATGCAAAGAGAGTTTAAAATGTCTTGGGCGTCTAACCATACAGCATATTTTTGTACACTCTCAAGCACAGTGCGTGTTACCTGCCTGCCTTGTTCTCTGTATCTGTCTTACTATCTGTCCCCTCTTCTTTTTTTGTTTTTCATCAATCTGTTTCCTTACATTTTTCTTGTTTCTTTGTTAAATTCACTTTAAATTTTAGATTATTTTTTTTTAGATTTGTGCACATTATAAATGCCTCTTGATTTAAACATTTTATTTTAGGTCAGTTTATCTAAGCAAAAACTCTTGAGAAAATGATATTGTATAACATAGCACACACATAAATGTAGATTTGCCAACAGCAAAGCATATGCTGCATTTATTTTATGTCTCTCACCTTTAATTAGTTAATTGTTAACATCTCTGTTACATACCACATTGTATAACAGGCCCCATCTAAATGTAATTTAACTCTTGCACCAAAAACACAGCTACTGTGATCATTATATTCTCTGTGTTTTGTTGTATCTTCTTATAAATGTTACACTATTATTTTTTTCTTCTAGTCTTTGATGAAAATAGGACCGATCTTCTCAACTGTAGTCCCCAGGAACCACTACCAGGCCAGATTTTCAGGATAAGAGATGGAAAACCACAGTATAAAAAATGTCTTCCCTGTATGTATGATATATAATCTCAAATATTGTCAAATAATAATCATTCGTTTTCCAGACGAAGAATTCAAAGCTTAAAAAAAGCAAATGTTTACTGTTTTGATATAGTGTATAAGTGCTCAGTGCCATAGACTGAGAAAAAGAGACCAAAAAGCAAACGCCTTATCTTGCAACGCTGCAAATCAAATGTCTGGTTTAGACAATTTTCAGCATTTCGAAAACCTATGTTACCGATGTTGCTTTTTGGTCTTTCTAGAGCAGGGGTCGCAAACCTTTCGGGCCTCAGGGACCACTAAACTCACAATTGTGAACCCCGTGGACCACTAACATGATTTCTTTTTTAAAAGATACAAACCACTATAATATGTGTGTGTGTGTGTATATATATATATATATATATATATATACACACACACACACACATACTGTACATAACTAGTATAACCATAGCTAAGTATACATTATGTATATATTTTCAAATTTTTAAGAATTATTTTTTTGGAATTGACTAACTGAATGACAGAACTGAGAGAATACTTCCAAATGACAGATGAAGGGTGAGTGCCAACTTTTGAGCTGGAAACAGAGAGGCAGAAAGTGGGGAAAAAAGAATTATGTTTAAAAGGACCACAAGACTTACAAGTTATCTCCCCAGTTAGGAATTAATGAAAACTACTAATGATCATGGACAGACATTGGAGTCATAAATTAAGTTTATATTAGAAATCTCTCAGTATGGATGTGAGCTAACCACGACTGATGTTACTGGCAATTACTATAATACTGGTGGGATATGGCTGATCTGCTGGATGGCAATTACTGGAATTCAGGTGGAATGGCTTTGTGCGCTGGAAAATTATTAGAATGAAAAATAATTAATATTTAATTTAAAAAAAGAAGATGATGGAGGGCAAGAAGACAAACAGTGATGTAAGTCCATCTGAAGGAATTAGGAAAACTACTACAAAGAGACAGGTAAATGGAACAAAATAAATGAAATATAAGATAGAATATTTTTTTTTAAAGATTTTATTTTTTTATATACTTTAATTCCACTAATTCAAGCAAAGACTATACCAACCTCTGCTGGCTTTAGAATGGAAGCATCTTCCTCTGAGCAGCGCACCGGACGGGAGGAGTTAAAAATACAATTTAGCTACGCAAGTTGCGCAGTACTATGTAATGTGCATAGGGAGATTGTAATTTAACTCCTCCTCTGTCGGTTTTCACTGATGTCCAGCCAGGCACTGTAGGGAGTTGCGGCACGACGGGGGTGACACCATCAGAGGAGATTAATTCCTGCTTGCTGGTGTCAAGGACCGCTGTTCTAGAGTGTGGGACAAAACACATATTTATGCAAAAGTGTTTAAAGGGATAGTCTAGTCAAACTTTCATGATTCATGATTTTTTCTTTTTTCTCTTGTTATCTTTATTTGAAAAATCAAGAATGTAAGCTTACGAGCCAGCCCATATTTGGTTCAGCACCTGGGTAGCGCTTTCTGATTGGTGGCAACATATAGACCCCAATCAGCAAGCACTACCCAGGTGCTAAACCAAAAATGGGCCGGCTCGTAAGCTTACATTTTTGCTTTTTCAAATAAAGCTACAAAGAGAATGAAGAGAAATTGATTATAGGAGTAAATTAGAAAGTTGCCTAAAATTGCATGCTCTATTACCATTACTTAAAGAGACAGCATACACCAATTTTCATATAACTGCATGTAATAGACACTACTATAAAGAATAAGATGCACAGCTACTGATATAAAAATCCAGTATAAAACCTTTGAAAAACTTACTTAAAAGCTCGCAATTTAGCAATGTTGATGAGGTTAGGCTGGGACACCCACTGAAAGGGGTTGGGAGCAGACCCTTCCCCTCCCCTGCATATGAAAAGACCCATTACACAAAGATGAACAAACTGGAGTTTCTATACATCAGTGTACATCTAAAACGTTAGGGCTTGATTAGGAGTCTAAAAATCAGCACAATGTTAGTTAAAAATAAGCAAAACGATACATTGTTACAAAAACACTCCCATGGTCTATATAAATGGATCATCTACAAAATATTTATGGAAAGAAACATTTAGTGTACAATGTCCCTTTAAGGAACATAGGCCAGTGGGGAAATCAGGGTGTGTATTTCCATTTAGCCACCTGCCACCAACATTGACCTGTTCAGGATTGGCTCTGTCACCTGGTGTATTAGATTAAATAAATATATACCACATTATTATGTCATCTTGATAACATCCCGTGCACAAAAATTATGTGTGTATATATATATATATATATATATATATATATATATATATATATATATATATACACACACAAACATGCACACACTATATAGACTAGATATATTATTCTTTACACTTTTCCTCAATTTCCTATAACAGTAAATCATTTAAAGGGACAGTAAAGTCAAAACTAAACTTTCATGATTCAGATGGGGTATGCAATTTTAAACAACTTTCCAATTTACTTTTATCATCAAATTTGCTTTGTTCCCTTGGTGGTATTTTTGAAAAGCTAAACCTAGCTAGGCTCAAACTGATTTCTAAACCGTTGAAAAACGCTTCTTAGCTCAGAGCATTTTGAAAGTTTTTCACAGTTAGACAGTGCTAGTTCACATGTGTCATATAGATAACATTGTGCTCACTCCCGTGAAGTTATTTAGGAGTCTTCACTGATTGACTACACTGCATGTCTGTCAAAGGCACTTAGATAAGGAGGCTATCTGCAAAGGCTTAGATACAAGGTAATCACAGAGGTAAAAAGTATTAATATAACTGTGTTGGTTATGCAAAAATGGGGAATGGGTAATAAAGGGATTATCTATCTTTTTAAACAAGAAAAAAATTGGTGTAGACTGTCCCTTTAAGCTTGTTTACTGTCTTTTTTTTTTATCAAATTACTGTACAGAGAGTGAGCAATAAAATAAAACACTACAGATGTCAGCTAATATCTGTCAGTGGTAAAGGAAGCAGGCTGATGCCTAGTCAGACTCTCAATACAATTGTATGAGGGGAAAAAAGCACAGTTGGACTATTGCTTTAGAAATGAATAAAATAAGCTGAATGGGTTAAAGATCACAGTCATCGCCAGAAATCTGAAAAACAGATATGACAGCGCAAGTATTAATAAACGTTTTCTCTACTTTGGCGCCACCCACTGCTATTAATTCTCCTTTGCAATCTGACAGTGGAATTGTGCAACTAGTAAAATAGCATTAAAAAAAAGCAAAATAAACAGACAAGAAACATGTGGCACCGCGCCCTAGAGATCAGAAGAAGTGAATTTCATTGTGTTCTGGGCATAGTAAGAATATGTTACACATGATCACTCCAGTGGTTAGGTTACCCCTCTACTGCAGGAGGGACAAGCTAGTGCTGATATATGTTGGAAAGTATTTTTATGGCACATATGTAGACTATTACTGCTTCTGCATAAACAGCAATGAATGTGTGTGATAGATTTGCTTTATAAAGATGAATCTTTAAAGGGACAGAAAACTCAAAATTATGATTCAGAAAGAGCATGCAATTTTAAAAGAATAGTCTAGTCAAAATTAAATTTTCGTGATTCATTTAATTTTAAGCAACTTTCCAATTTACTCCTATTATCAATTTTTCTTTGTTCTCTTGGTATCTTTATTTGAATATAAGCTTAAGAGCCAGCCCATTTCTGGTTCAGCACTTGGATAGCGCTTGCTGATTGGTTGCTACATTTAGACATCAATCAGAAAGCGCTACCCAGGTGCTGAACCAAAAATGGGCCGGCTCCTAAGCTTACATTCTTGCTTTTTCAAATAAAGATAACAAGAGAAAAAAGAAAAAATGATAATAGGAGTAAATTATAAAGTTGCTTAAAATTGCATTCTCTATCCGACTAGACTATTCCTTTTTAACAAATCTCCAAAGTATTCTATTATTTTAATTGCCTTGTGCTTTTTGTATCCTTTGTTGAAAAGCATAGGCGCTCAGGAACAATGCACTACTGGGATCTATCTGCTGATTGGTGGCTACACAGATATGCCTCTTATACCGTTCACCAGATGTGTTCATCTCAGTCCTACTAGTGCACTGCTGATCATATATGCAAAGAATAGTATAATAATGAATTGCTTTAACAAATAAAAGAATTGTATTTTTGCTATTTTTTGTGCCTTTAAGTTACAGTTGTATAAAATGATTTTTAATTCAACATGCTGTGCAAACTTGTGCCCAACTCATTCCTATGGACAGATTGTTTGGCTGATAAGTAACTTGTTTATTTGTTAGATTAAAATAATAAAGTAACTTTAATGCCCCTTTAATAATCTGTACTTTGTTATATAATAATCTGTACTTTGTTATATATATATATCTTTGATAAAAAAAAAAACCCTATATTCCTATCCCATGGTTTTACAGGCTTTAACCTGCTGGCATTTCATGTCTCCATAGCAGACCTGCTCATTATTTACAATCACTGTCTCATTTCTGCCCACTCTCGGTTGTATCATTTTGTAGTGGGATTTTACATTTCCAACACGTAGCCTGTTATAGCTTCTTATCTGAATTTTTTTTTATAATACATTTTTTTTTTTTTTTTTTTTGCAAACCCTAACCACCATTCTTATCATGCGATGATGCGAACCATTAAAGACCCGTACAAAATATAAATGTGACCTTGTATCAGTTATATACATGCATATATAGGATGATTCTTAGTGCACATGCACCTGTAGCAAAGCAAGGGTTACATTCAATGTCTCCCTAAAAAACCCTGCCCTAGGGCACAGACCCAGCAGGAGCACACTACAGTGTATCACAGAAGAATACAAATGACTGACACAGGGAAGGTAAAGCCTGAGCTCGGATCCCTGTCTGCTTGCAGCCTGCACACAAGCAAGGGAAGCTTACAAACTTGTGCTCATGTACACTTCCTGTTTCTCAGTCCTGGCTCTTCTGCGTGTTTTGGCTTTTTCAGATGTAGGGGAAAACGTGTGGCACCACCCCTCAGTGAGAGGGAAGGATTTGCTGTGTTTTGTTGCTGCATGATTCGTCCACTGACAGTCCTGAGCTGATTAACACGCTGCATGCTGATCCTTCGGGGCTGCTTATATACCCTTCTGCTTAGGATCTACAGAGGCTGGGTCAGGCTTACACACTTACTGCAACTCAGCAATTGGGGGGTCAGCAATGGGCTGTTGACAGGAGAGATGTTTCCAGACTTCTGCAATAAATACCTGGGACTTTGTTGTCACCTTACGCCCATGTAACCAACCTGGGGCCAAGTCTTAATTTCTGTGCACTAAAAAGATTTGGACAACTCCCACCTGTCACATTATCTGCCCAAATTACCATAACTGATCAAGGTGATCTTGGAACTTTCTGGGGGGTTTTGGGATTAAAGAATGGGAAGCACAGTTATGGACACCAAGAAGAAAAAAGATGCTTCTGCTAAGAAGAACACAAGTCCAAAAAAGAGGATGCTGAGAGTCCATATACCTGTAAGTACCTTTTGTGCCCCTCTGTACCGTCTTATGCAATCTGTTGCACATCTGTTGTGCCAGCCTACTCCTGGGCAGGAGGGGATGGTCTCTTGCAGCTGGCTATTCCCAGTGTGCGTATATTGCATGTTTCATATAGTACATTAATAGCATTACAGACATTAATCTTCCCAGAGTAAACATAAGCACATTGCTAAATTAAATGCTCATAGTTTGTAGAGCTGTCAGTTTATTGTTGCATTTTGTTTTGCATGTGCACAGTTACAGTGTTTAATGAAATTGCTAAATAAAAACACTGATTATATGTAAATGTTTTGATAAATGAAGTCTAGTCATACATTTTGTTGTGCAGTAAATATGTTTTAAGGCCTATGGTTAACAATCCAAAGTTTTTTAAATATTATGTACATAACGTTATTATAATATTTATTCTTGTCTTGTTTTAAAAGTACCAATTCTCTTTGTATGTGACTCAATCACACAGATACACGCACTAATAGGTAGATAGCTATATATTATATGTACTTTGATTAAAAACACACCCATCTAAATGCTATAGCAGGGAAATGCCATACTTCTTCACTGATTTTGTATGTGATCTTGGAAATATTTCTAGAGTGCCCTAGGCAAGAAAGCTTACACTGCAAACAAAATAATAAAATGTGTCAGATAACTTCTGTATGTTCCAGGTGTGTATTGCGGCCCCCAAGAGCAGCTCATAAACGGCTCAGATTGTTCAAAGGACTTAAAGGGAAATGAAATCCAAATGCTTTTCTTTAATGGTTCGGATAGAACATGCAATGTTAGATAACCTTCCAATTTATTTATATTATCTATTTTGTTTTATTCTCTGTGTATCTTTTATTTAAAAGTATAGCTAGGTGGGCTCAGAAGTTGCTGATTGGTGGCTGCACATATATGCCTCTTGTTATTGGCTTTGAGCTAGCTCCCAGTAGTTCCATACAATCCTAAAGACACATGCACACTCCTAAGCTCATTAGACCTACCTAAATGTACTCTTCAACAAAGGATATAAAGAGATTAAAGTAAATTAGCTAATAGAAGTAAATTGGAAAGTTGTTTAAAATTGTATGATCTAACTGGATAATGAAAGAGCAATGTTGGGTGTCTCTTACAAAATGTAATTATGCTTGGTGTATAATATACTGGAGGTAGGAAAAGGCCTGTATCCAAAAAAAACCCCAAATACATAGGAAATCTGTAGACTAGAAGGGACAACACTTTACTGTATGGTTATATCCTTTTCTTCAGCCTACATGAAACTCACGTTTTCTGTGTATCATATTATTGTGTACAATGATCAACAAAAACCCCACAGAATTATATTTATACCATGACTACATTTGTTGCCACTTCCAAAGGAGAGGAAACTACTATATTATAATTCAACATATTGAATGTTGGCAGTTCTCACATACAAATATGATTTCCTTTTTAACCATGCTAATTTATTTATTTATTTATTTATGTTGGTTTTTTTTAAATTTAATTTCTGATCCCTTTCTTATTCATGTAGTGAAATTAAGAGAAAAATCACTAGCTGAGATTATACACGTTTCTATTGTACTTTTTTTGTCACAAGCAGTTGTCATAGTAACAGCTGATGCCAGCAACATATAGTGCAGGTAAAGCTTACACCCAAAAACCATGACCTTTTTTTATGTCTAGAGACTCTTAATCAGAGGTCAAGTCGAGTGGGAACGCATGGGAATAGATTTCCTGCACTATTTTTGCAGGAGAAACTAAGTTCCCTCTGGACAGAGAACAGAAATACTTCAGTAAACACTGCTGCTGCTGGTGGGAGGAGCTGGACCACAGTCTGGTTAGAGGGATAGTGAGATCCTCTAGTAATGGGCAGTAACACTTCCTACAATACACTAAATGTAAGACTGTCAGCAGTCCTGCTTTGTTATCACCACTGTTATTAATATCTTTATTATCTTTTATTACAAATGGTGCTTACATTTCTGTGTGGCTTGCTTTAGCTCCCCTCAGCAGAAATAGAACTATTGCACCTTAAGTGGGTGAGACTCAGGCCGAAAGGCATCCATGCAATGTTTGTTTCTGTACTGCACAATGGGGCCTCTATAATCTTCATTATAACCCCCAAAAACCTGTATAGGACTCTATTTCATGTGGTTACTCTTGATGCCAATTTAGTAAGGTGATCACGGTTACAGCAGTGGTCACTGGGCTATGTTCAATATTATTTAATAAAATCTAGCCAAAAACTATACCTTTTTTTTTTTTTTTTTTTTTTTTTTTACAGTTTTGGCCGCAGCTTTCTCATATGCCATAACCTATAAATATAATAATGGTATATTGTGAATCTGCTGGCCTGTGGAAAAAAAACAATATATTTTTTGCGTCACTCACTGAAATTTGAATACAGTAGGGTTGTAATGTAAGTAGCAAAAAAGTTCAAAATTGGCTCAGCAAAAGGGTTAAATTACATTTTGACTTAACTCCCTCTCTTTTTCTTGGTATCCATTAGAATATGCTAAGGGTGGCTCACGAATGTATTGCCCACTAGATGTATAACATTGTTACAAACATTGTTGCAGATACTGTTTCTGTACAGTGCTCAAGACACACTCCTGAGCCTACCTCAGTATGCCCTAATGTATTGGTGCTAAGTTTCAACCAGTTTAACCAGCAGAAAGTGATCAATATTATAAGTAAATTTGAAAGATTATTTTTAAACTATGTGCTCTATTTGAACGATAAAACTTTAATCTTTCTGTGTGCCTTTAATAAAACATTGCAAAGGTAATTTATACTTTTGATACCTTGATACCCTCCAGTACTAACAAAGGATGAAGAGTGATCAAACCTATTATGCTTTTTTCCCCTTACACTTGAATATTCAAATGCTAAATTTGATATCCTAACCTTATATTTGATATACAAATAATAACCATTGTAAAACAAATATCAAGGGGAACATTTGTTTTGTCCATTCAGATGTAAAGACTGCCATCTATTTTTTTTACTTTATGAAAAAAGATTTTTAGTTTTACTGGAAAAAAAAGTGAGGTAAAAGCTGTTTAAATTTAAAAGGAAACTAATGATTATTGGCTGATAGGCTGTCAGCCAATGAGCAGTTAGCAGGAAATTTAAAGCAGCCAATGAGCATTAGTAGGAAGCACACAACTGATACCGTTATATTAGTTTCGGTTTAAACATCTCAACATTTAAAAAAAAAAAAAAAACTTTTTTCCCCATATAGATGATAGAGAATATGTTTATTATAAACGGTTTATTTAAACACAAAATTATACTATATTAAGCTAAATCACATCCACTTAAGGTTCTGTTATTATAGATTACTCAAATAAAGATGTTAAAGGGACATGAAAATCAAAAATAAACTTTGGTGGTTCAGACAGAGGCTTTTCATTGTACTCTTGGCATGTTGAATGAACAGCAATGCAATACTGGGAGCTAACTAAGCACATCAGGTGAACCAATCACAGTCACCAATAAGCAGCTAACTCCCAGTAATACATTGCTGCTCCTGAGCCTACCTAGGTATACTTTTCAACAAAGGATACCAAAAGAACAAAGCAAATTAGATAATACAAGTTCTGTCGAGAACTGCAATTCATCGAAAACTGCAATCTGACGTCCCTTCCGGTGAGTCTTCTATTTTAATATTTGTTTTGCCTCTGTCTGGGGTGGGGGGCACCGCTGCTCCTCTGGCATACACCCCAAGTAAACCTTGGAGAATGAGGTTTACAAGAGGGCCTTCGCCCCCTTTGAACCCCCCAGGCGAGGCAAAATAGATAGTAAAGATAGGCAATTACAGTGCCCATCTGATTGGTTGTAAATCCTGTCACTAACTGGACACGGACCAATCCGATGTATGGAACCACCAGAAGTGACATCAGATTGCAGTTTTTGATGAATTGCAGTTCTCGACAGAACGCAAGCAACAGTACAATAAAAAAATCCTGTTACATATTAGAGCATTTTGTTTTTATCCATTTATGTAATTTTATCAATCATATAATTTATGGCGAGTGGATATATTTTTTCAGTGTGATGCAAAGCTCTGTAGTAATTCATCTGACCCAATTTGGAACATTCTGTGCTCTTTTCTACAGCTGAGAATTCTGCTTATTGGTTTGATGCATTTATTTTTGCTAAATGATGTAATTGCTCATTTTAAAGATATTTGTATACAGGTGAAACTCGAAAAATTAGAATATCGTGCAAAAGTTAATTTATTTCACTAATGCAACTTAAAAGGTGAAACTAATATATGAGATAGACTCATTACATGCAAAGCAAGATAGTTCAAGCCGTGATTTGTCATAATTGTGATGATTATGGTTTACAGCTCATGAAAACCCAAAATCCACAATCTCAGAAAATTAGAATATTACATGCAATCAATAAAACAAGGATTGTACATACCTGTAGAACAATATTGGACCTCTGAAAAGTATAAGCATGCATACTGTAAGTACTCAGTACTTGGTTTGGGCCCCTTTTGCAGCAATTATTGCCTCAACGCGGCGTGGCATGGAAGCTATCAGCCTGTGGCACTGCTGAGGTGTTATGGAAGACCAGGATGCTTCAATAGCGGCCTTCAGCTCTTCTGCATTGTTCGGTCTCATGTCTCTCATCTTTCTCTTGGCAATGCCCCATAGATTCTCTATGGGGTTCAGGTCAGGCGAGTTTGCTGGCCAATCAAGCACAGTAATCCCACGGCCATTGAACCAGGTTTTGGTGCTTTTGGCAGTGTGGGCAGGTGCCAACTCCTGCTGGAAAAGGAAGTCAGCATCCCCATAGAGCTCGTCTGCGGAAGGAAGCATGAAGTGCTCCAAAATCTCCCGGTAGAAGGCTGCGTTGACCCTGGACTTAATGAAGCACAGTGGACCAACACCAGCAGATATATGGCTCCCCAAATCAACACAGACTGTGGAAACATCACCCTGGACTTCAAGCATCTTGCAGTGTGTGCCTCTCCATTCTTCTTCCATACTCTGGGTCCTTGGTTTCCAAATGAGATGCAAAATTTGCTCTCATCAGAAAAGAGGACTTTGGACCACTGAGCAACAGACCAAGTCTGTTTTTCTTTAGCCCAGGTAAGACGCTTCTGACGTTATTTGTTGTTCAGGAGTGGCTTGACAAGAGGAATACGACATTTGAAGCCCATGTCCAGGATCCGTCTGTGTGTGGTGGCTCTTGTGAAAGTCCCCAACACTTTTGAATGGCCTTTTCCTGACAATCCTCTCCAGGCTGCGGTCATCCCTGCTACTTGTGCACCTTTTTCTTCCACACTTTTTCCTTCCACATAACTTTCTATTAATGTGCTTTGATACAGCACTTTGGGAACATCCAACTTCTTTTGCAATTAGCTTTTGAGGCTTTCCCTCCTTATGGAGGGTGTCAATGATGGTTTTCTGCACAACTGTCAGGTCAGCAGTCTTTCCCATGATTATGATTCCTACTGAACCAGACTGAGAGACCATTTAAAGGCTCAGGAACCATTTGCAGGTTTTATGGCTTAATTAGCTGATTAGAGTGGGACACTTTGAGCCTAAAATATTGCACATTTTCACAATATTCTAATTTTCTGAGATTGTGGATTTGGGGTTTTCATGAGCTGTAAGACATAATCATCACAATTATGACAAATCACGGCTTGAACTGTCTTGCTTTGCATGTAATGAGTCTATCTCATATATTAGTTTCACCTTTTAAGTTACATTAGTGAAATAAATGAACTTTTGCACAATATTCTAATTTTTCAAGTTTCACCTGTAGAAGGTTATGTGTTTTCAATTAATAACTATTCTGAAAAAGTGCCCTTTTGTTTGAAAAGGTTATTCTGCCATAATTGATCCTGATAACTGACAAAATATCAATCATTTTAGTGTCATTTAATCAATAAAATTAGAATTTAAGTTTTGTCAATGACAATATATGTTACAAATAGATTGAGAACACTTCCATAACATATTTAATTAATATGTTCATTGTTGAATAAAAGGAATCTTCGTTTTTTTTGAGCAATTAAGGAAAGAAATGCATATATTCTGTGAAAACTGATAATGAGAATGAAGTTAGAGGATTATGTACATGAGAGGAAAGCAGGGGCATTAGGATGCATAGGTACCAGCCTACTTACTATGCTTGCTGTGTAAAGGGTTCCTCCCTAAGTATTAAGGTGATTAAACACCGCAGAACACTGCCCACTACAGCCAATCAGGAACTGTACTGGGGAATGTATACATTCTTCTTAAAGGTACAGTCTATAACAAATAAAATGCTGTATTCAGATTATTTTACTCTGCTTTACTTCTTCAAAATAGTTCAATATGTTGTCTGAATTGTACCACAGCAGCTGAGTTGCATTATGAAGTAGCTGGGTGGGAGCAATGTTATAAATTGTTCTGTTATTTATAAATGTTACGTTACTTATCCAAAAGTACAAATTAATTGCACAATTTAACATAAATCAATATAATGATAATTTGTGCAACAAACATTGCAACAAAAATAATTTTAAGTCATTTTAGCTTTCTACTGGATTTAATTTTAGCCGGGTGTTCAGTAAAATTGTTGTAGAGAGAACACTATACCACTGGAATATGAGCACAACTTTGATCTATGTATTTAACACCTTGATAGGCACTGAACACATACTAAAAAAAAACAGAACTTCTTTAAAAATAAGATTCTCTAACAAGATGCACTTTATTTGTATATTAGAATTTGCCTTTAAGTAGATATATAGCTTGAAACGGTGAGTGGACTTCATAGTGGGGACTTCACTCCTGGCTTCCAGCTGCCTGATCCACTAGTGAACTAACTAACTAATAAAACCTGGGCTCATTAAAACCCAGCCGCAACTCCACATTGAATTGAGTATTTTAGCCCCTGAGCAATCGTGACTCCAGCCCAGACCACCCTAACCAACCCTGTAACTAGACTGCTACCACAGTCTCTTGGTCCCAGGTCAAAAAAGTCTACTTGAAATTTTCTATTGTTTAAAAAGATAATCCCTTTATTACCAATTCCCCAGATTGCATAACTAACACTGTTGTAGAAATACACTTTTTACCTCATATCTAAGCCTCTCGCAGACTGCCCCCTTATCTCAGTGCTTTTGACAGACTTGCATTTCAGCCAATTAGTGCTAACTCAAAAATAACTCCACGGTAGTGAGCACAATGTTATCTATATGGCACACAAGAACAAGCACTGTCTAACTATGAAAAGGTAATAAAATGCACTGAGATAAGAGGCAGCCTTTAGGGGTTAGAAATCAGCCTTAGAGCCTACCTAGGTTTAGCCTTCAAGAAAGAATACCAAGATAACAAATTACATGATGATAAAAATAAATTGGTTGCATTATGAAAATTAAATTTGGACTTTAATCTCCCTTTAAATATTATAAGTTTTGCATATCTGGGACCTACTGGGCTGATAATTCTTTTTAATTTATCTCTACAGGTATATTTATAAATCCAGCCCTAGCCATAGCACTGTACATAAGCCATCATCTAATGCCCAAGAATGTTGGCTCCTCTGCTCACCAAGCCCATGTCAGATATTTGTATTCCATTGGTTCTGGCATTTGCACTAATATAGTACATGCACATGTGCATGCTGGGAGCAGAAGACACTCATAGGCTGGAGATGTCAGTCAGACCTGTCCCTGAAAATCTGTTTTTATTCAAGGATAGCCTTAAAGGACCAGTAAATACAGCATATTTGCAAAAACAACAAATGCATGATAACAAGACAGTGCAATAGCACTTAGTCTAAACTTCAAATGAGCAGTAGATTTTCAAAGTTATGTCTATTTCCACTCCTGTATCATGTGACAGTCACAAATCCATATACGTATATTCTGTAAATTTGTGCACAAAAAGTGTAAATATAAAAAGACTGTGCACATTTTGTTAATGGAAGTAAATTGGGAAGTTGTTTAAAATTGCATGCTCTATATGAATAATGAAAGCTTAATTTTGACTTGAGTGTCCCTTTAAGCAGCCTTTACTTAAAATCTAAAAAAAAGAGAATTATAATGTGTATTGTTTTACAAAGTTGTTCTTCTTGGTTTTATCTACCAGCATTTGAAGGTGACTACATTAGAGCATGGATTCCCTATGATCTTTTTTTAAAAAGATGGCAGAACTGCTTGTACCTCTATAAATATTTTTGGCACATTTTCAGTCTTTTAGGATTTCAAGCATGAAGTTGAAGGAAAATTATCATTGTTTGGAATAAGACTTGAGGGATCAGAGGTGCATTGTTTTTGTCATCAGAGCTAGTTAAACCATAGAAAATAATAGTGATCACACGGTTAATCAGTGTGGGAGTGCCTGGTTTTGGAGATATGTCAAGTACTGTGTGTTTATATTTGTCCTATAGTTACCAGTGCGTGCCCCATAGCCAGAAACACTTCGCACTACAAACAAGTTTGTTATAAGACACGCCCATATTTGCGCTTTTATTTATACCTGTCTTACCAAAGTGTAAATTCTGATCCTGCATATTTTAGCCAAAAACTGTGCTTGATTTTTGTTAAAGGGACATTATAGCGGCACTTTAACTCTGTGTTTAACCTCATAAGTGCAGGACAAATGTAAACACACAGTGCTTGACATATCTCCAAAACCAGGCTCTCCCACACCGATTAGCTATATGATCATTAAAAATAAAATGACTTTAAATGGCATCGATAATGATAAAATTACATACATAGAGCATGAAATTATATCAATAGCGTTGCTGCAAATCTATGTGATTACCCGCTGCAAAAGGGTGAAACACATAGTTGAAAGTACGACATGGGAGCCATCGAACACTGCTGGTCCTTAGAGGAAACAGAGACACCAGCTGTGCGACTAACACTGTTGATTGGATCAACGGAGGTGTCATAGTGATAAATTGATTAATTACATTCTGTAATTAATTAAAGTATGTCATTTTATCATTATAAACAATATTTAAAGTAATATTTTGTTTATGCTTTAGAAATGATTCACTGCAGAGCAAATGATATGTGTGCAAAATAAAAAATGTATAAATGTTTGCAACGGTTATTTTGGATTGATTTGCAGCCCTCAGACACACCCCTTGAAAAGCATCTGGATTGTTGTTTATCTTGTTCATTTTTCTGTGACCAATAAGGTACAGATTTAAACAAGTTCCTACCATATCAGCCAGTTACTGTGCAGCATGGAGGAGTGTCAGTGTTCTACATTCCGTGGAATTAACTCCAGCTCAAAACAGATAAAAATAATACTTATTTATTTATGCACAATTAAACATTTTATGGTGAATGAAATGCTAATATCCCTTTAAGAAATTTTCTAATTTGGAGCATTTTTACAAACTATGTTATCTAAAAAAAATAGGCTCTTGGGGGCCTATTTATAATGGTGCGAGCGGACATGATCCGATATTGTAGATCTTGTCCGCTGCATATCGATAAATACTGACAGCATACGCTGTCATCATTTATAATTGCACCAGCAGTTCTTGTGAACTGATGGTGCAATGCCGCCCCCTGCAGATTTGCGGCCGATCGGCCGCTAGCCGGTGGTGTCAATCAACCCGATCGTATTCGATCTGGTTGGTTTCTGTTCGCCGCCTGAGAGCAGGCGGACAAGTTATGGAGCAGCGGTCCCTTGGTGTTGATCTTAGAGCCTTGTGAGCTCCTGCTTAGTTTGTACATATTGTGCATCTACCAACACTTAGCCTACTAACCAGTCGGGGTGTGTATGTTCTTAATTGTCCCATTAGTCAAATTTCCCTTTATGTTATCTAAAAGAGGGCATTTCATAATGTATTATATTTTTTCCTTTTGAAGATTTATGTTCCAGTCTTGAATATTCAAAAGCGTTCTTGTAGGGTTTAAAGAGGCATGACTCTCTCCACCAATACAGCTGTGTGAGTTGTCCTTATCAAACAGTGAACATTAACAGGAAGTACACATATGTTATTGCGGTTTCAATAAACATATTTTCAACATGTTGAACCATTTACCCCAAATGGATGTGGATCAACATCATACGGTACCTAGCCCATTGTACCGTATAACTTAGACCTACGGCCATAATGCTGGAAGCCCAAGCAGGCTTGGTGTGTGAAGGGATAGTTTACTCAAAAAAATTCTCCCCTTTAATTTGTTCAAAATGCTCCACTTGCTGGAGCATTTACCTGCTGGAGTGTATTAAATTGTTTACCCTTATATTGGCATTTGATATAGTTAATTTAGCCTGTGGTATCCTCACCTATTCTGAAAGTTTCTGGCCTTAGGTCCAAGCTACAGATAAGATGTGTAAACACAGCTGAAGAAATTACACTCCCAGTGGGTATAGAATAGATAAGGCAATAAAATATTAATTTTCTTCTGGTCTTTCGTTTATGGGCAGATATAAGATAAAGAAGCATATACACTCATCGGCCACTTTATTAGGTACACCAGTGATTTTTAACCTTTTTTTTGCCGTGGCACACTTTTTTACATTAAAAAATCCTGTGGCACACCACCATCCCAAAATTAAAAAAAAATCACACATTGTAGCCTAATACAGCATATATATACACATACACACATACTGTATGTATTGTGCTGTTATGCCATGCCTCCTACAAACTACCCCTGCACTGGGAGTAAAAAACAAGCAAAGTTTAAAAAATATGTCACACTGTTGTCAGTCTGCCGTGGCACACCTGAGGATCTCTCACGGCACACTAGTGTACACTGAGGTACACCTTGCTAGTACCAGGTTGAACCCCCTTTTGCCTTCAGCACTGCCTAATTCTTCATGGCATATATATAATAAGGTGTTGGAAACATTCCTCAGAGATTTTCGTCCATATTGACATGACAGCATCACGCAGTTGCTGCAGATTTGTCGGCTGCACATCCATGATGCGAATCTCCCTTTCAACCACATCCCGAAAGGTGCTATATTGGATTGAGATCTGGTGACTGTGGTGGCCATTGAAGTACAGAGAACTCATTGTCATGGTCAAGAAACTAGTTTGAGATGATTTGAGCTTTGTGACATGGTGCATTATCTTGCTGGAAGTAGCCATCAGAAGATGGGTACACTGTAGTCATGAAGGGATGAACATGGTCAGCAACAATACTCAGGTAGGCCCTGCCATTTAAACAATGCTCAATTGGTACTAAGGGGCCTAATGTGTGCCAAGAAAATATCCCCCACAACATTACACCACCACCACCAGCCTGAACCGTTGATACAAGGCAGGATGGATCCATGCTTTCATGCTGTTTACGTCAAATTCTGACCATACCATCTGAATGTCACAGCTGAAAGCAAAACTCATCAGACCAGGCAACGTTTTTCCAATCTTCTATTGTCCAAGTTTGGTGAACCTGTGCGAATTGTAGCCTCAGTTTCCTGTTCTTAGCTGACAGGAGTGGCACCCGGTGTGGTCTTCTGCTACTGTAGCCCATCTACCTCAAGGTTCAACGTGTTGTGTGTTCAGAGATGGTATTCTGCATATATTGGTTGTAACGAGTGGGTTTTTGAGCTACTGTTGCCTTTCTATCATCTTGAACCAGTCTGCCCATTCTCGTCTGACATCAACAAGGCATTGTCATCCACACAACTGCCACTCACTGGATATTTTCTCTTTTTCGGATCATTCTCTGTAAGCCCTAGAGATGGTTGTGCGTGAAAATCCCAGTAGATCAGCAGTTTTTTTAAATACTCAAACCAGCCCGCCTGGCACCAACAACCATGCAACGTTCAAAGTCACTTAATTGATTGGCTAATTAATAATTTGTGTTACCAAGCAATTGAACAGGTGCACCTAATAAAGTGGCTGGTGAGGGCATGTGTACACAATGTGATAAAGTAATAAGATATGATTATGCCTACAAGCTCAACCCATTTTATTTGATCGTGGCTTCAAAACAAAAAATCTATTTCAAATACACAAATGAATCTTAAAAATCAAATTCTCATACATTTATTACTCTGCAGTTGGTAAAAAAGTACTTGGAAACACATTATGAGAAAAACAATTTTACAGTTTACTGTCCCTTTAAGTGAGAACTGAGACTTGCTGGTTGTGGGCTTTCAGCATCTGTCCTCATATGGTAATAGTACACAAACAGTGCCCCATTACCATATGAAGCCAGATTGCAAGATCATTACAGACATTGTCATTGTATTGGTCTGTAATGATCATCATTTGTGCCGGTGGGAGATGTAGGCGGGAAAGGGGTGGGCGGCTAAGCAGCAGAGGGAGAGGCGGGACCCTACACTACGGCAAATATGTTTTGTAGGGAGAGAGAGGCAGAAAAAGGGGGGATTGGGGGGGTCCCTACATGACTATTGTGGGGAGAGGGTACCCTACACCACAGGAACAAAATATATTAGTTAATAAATAATAAATTAAAAATATACAGACAGCTGCCAGTACCTAAGATGACTGCCACTAGTGGGAGGATAGAGAGTTAGAGAACTGCTTGGGAGGGATCAGGGAGCTGAGAGGGTTGAGGAAAGATTCCTACACTGCAGAATAAAAAAGATCAGGTAGGGATTATGGGGTGGGACGTGTCAGGTGAGACGGTAACCCTTACACTAGAGCAAATATTAATCTTACAAGCTACAGGAAGCTTCAGTGGTCTCGGAGTTATAGCTGAGAGCTGTAATTCCTGAGCTCATGGCATCTGTCTTCATATGGATCTGGAGCACGAAGGCAGATACCAGATAAGGGAATACGGGAGGCAGGTGGGCGGTCCAGCAGCGGGAGGGGGATGAAGGAGGATGGCCCTACAATGCAGAAAAATAAAAAATAAAAGGAGGGATGGAGGGTTCCTGACTAACTATCGGGGGAGGGTTAAAGAGCTATTTGGGGGGATCAGCGAGGTGGGAAAAAAATAAATATATATATAAAAATATACAATTATAAAAAAATAAATTAACTGCATACAGGGAGACTGTGCAGTTAGTGGCCTTCTAATTACCAAAAAAACAATGGCAAAGCCATACATGTCTGCTAATTCTGAACAAAAGGGATCCCAGAAAAGCTTTTACAAGCGGTATGTAAATAATTCTGTGAGAAACCTAAAGTTTGTTAAAAAGTTAACAATTTCTTTTATATGATCACATTTGGCGGCAAAATGGTAGCATCAAATATACCAAAATGGGCCTAGTTCAATACCTTGGGTTGTCTACTTAAAAAATATATAGTGTTTTGACAGGTAAACAAATAAAACAAAGCACTATTTATGTTTAAATGGAGTGATGCCCAAAATACCGGAATTTTTCAGCATTTTTGCTAAGTTTTTCTCTGAAATTTTCAGTAGCAAAGAGGTTAAATGCAGCCTCTTCATGTGCATAAGGAATATGCTGCTGGGGGTGTTTCTATGTCCACTTTTCAAAGTTTCAAAGTATATCTTTGTAAACTTTTCACTTGATTTTCTTTAATTGCTGCTTATTTATATGTAGGATTTAACATTTTTGTATTTATTGTCCCTGTGAAGCAACAACTTTTACTAGACACCGTAACTCCCTGGAAGTTTTAACAAACACCTAAAGCATACGCAATATCTAGCTGTCAACCGCCATCCCCCCACCACAATAACTAAATAAAATGTATTTACCCCTAATCCGCCAACCCCTACAGCGCAAACTACCTAATAACGTTATTAACCTCTAATCCGCCACCCACCCAAAACTCAAAGTAT